>NC_057804.1:327526951-327581227 GCF_018294505.1 Triticum aestivum | reverse complement strand
AAGAAGGTGGCTCACTTGGTCAACGATAAGGTGACACTTCCTCGTCATGCACGTGGCTCTCAACCACGGCGTCCAGCCTCTCCAGGCTCAGCTGCATTCGATGTGGATGTTAAATGGAAAGGATGACGCCACCCGGGCCATCTGGGGCAACTTCTACAAGGGCAAATCCATGAAAGGGGTGCTCTCGCTTTTATGCAGAGGCAAAGCTAGCGACTTCCCGGACAACAAGGTGGACTCCGGTCACAGCGAGACCAACCCCATAGCACGAGTATGTCTTATGTCATAATTCTTCATGGCGTTGTGTAATTCGAGGTGCTTAATCTAATGACTCTTCTCGGATGCTAGCAGAATTGATGTCCCTGGTTGACCGCCATCAGCTTTTCGGCCCCACAGCCCAAAGACGAGTAGACACCAGAGCTGGCATGGATGCTCTCTACTGACTTGTCTCAGGCTGCCCCACGCCAAACGTGCCAGGGAGCCCATCCTCTAGATATAGGGACGACAATGATGACAAAAGCCACGGCAATCCCAACGCCGACAAGGAGTCCAGCGGCAAGAACCTCTACCACGATGACAGCGATTATGTGTTGGAGCAACATGCCCATGACGTGGTGTAACGCCCAACATGCGGTCCTAGCCGCAGTGAAGACGTTGTAATCCTCGCTAATGATAGAAACGCATCTTAGTCGCCCCAACATATGACTATAACATGCATCTTAGTCACCCCAACATGACTATAACATACACGTAAGGTCATACTCCCTCAACTCCTAAATATTTATCTTTTTAGATATTTCAAATGGACTATCACATACGGATGTATATAGACATATTTTAGAGTGTAGATTCACTCATTTTGCTCCGTATGTAGTCACTTATTAAAATATTTAGAAAGACAAATATTTAGGAACTGAGGGAGTACTTGGTAACAAAATGGACACCGCAACAAATACAGCTACTCATGAATATATGAGTTGATACGAGATACAATAGGGCGTACATATGCTAATATTCAAAATGTCAAAACTATTGATTGCTTTCCAGATAACGGACTAGTGCCCAGATAATAAAGTAATCAAAATGCCAAAACTATTGATTGCTTCAGGATTGATACAAGCAAAAACGACTTGCACAGACTGTCATCTACAGTTAATTACTTTCGCTCCGATCACGGCCCTAACACCATGTCAGTGTATGAGGGAGGAGGGGAAATGTTCCCAAAATTCTACAACGCCATGGATATACAACACTTAAGTCATACAACAGTTGCAACAGCATTTCACTTCATTCCGACTTCTTGCAAGAGAACGACCTCCGCTCTGATAAAGGTACCATCACCTCACACAGGTTCCTGATCCAGCCAACGTCATATATGTTATTCTTCACGACCGGCTCCTCGGCCCGTGTTTTCGACCTTGAGAAGAACGTCTTCCATTTGCTTGGCGGCGATTTCTGCACTTCACTGCTGGCTGCGTTGATGCTCGCCTTCAGTGTGTATGCGCTAGCTTTCGCTGCGTTCTCCTTTTTCATCCAGAAAATGTAGTCTTGCCATTTGAATGTCTGCATTAATTTTCACAAGATGAGTTGGAAGAAGAAAGTCCAGAAAGACATTTTTGTATTAATAACATGCTTCAAACTTGTTTCATCCTCATTAGGGTTACTGCTTCCATTACTCGACATAGTCTTACCACTATGCCTCTATTGGAAAGAGGCATTGTAAAATCAACATTGTTAAGATGATTCATTGAAAGAAAATCTCACTTTCCTCTCCTGTCTACTCAAAGAACCCCTTCGCAAAAACTAATTAGAACATGGTTCATTGATCAACTCAGGTGATCGCTTTTGAAGCCTCAGAAAAGGACAAATTAAATGATGGAAAATTTGGCAATTTTCAAATGAAGCGTGTGGCAAGGTGTTACCTCATTCGTAGTCGTATTGGATAAGCAAAGATGTACATGATAAGCACAAAACCCCCCAAGAAGCAACGCTATTATACCCAAAAATACAACCAAAAGTATCTGTGTGTTATGGACAGCAAGCAACCACTGAAAAAGTGACCATAAGTTAGGTTAGATACTGAATAGGGTGCTGAATGCTGATGGACTCAAAAATTTCTATTCATTCCTCTATTATACCTGTGCAATATGGGGAAACAGGCCAGAGAATGAATTATCAATGCCATAATAAACTGTCAAATTCCAACGACAACTCAATTAGAAAACAGAAAATGACAACTTATGAAGGAAGACATATACCCGCTCCATTTTTATTTACTCCGCATATTAGTTTCGGCCTAATTCAAACTTTATAATGTTTGACCGAGTATATAGAAAAAACACTTTACTTACGAAGCCTTTGATCCCAAACAAGTTGGGGTAGGCTAGATATGAAACCCTTTCACGAGGACTTCCCAGGAGATCACCCATCCTAGTACTACTCTCGCGCAAATGGGTTTCATACCCAAAAGACTGGCTAGTTTTTACGTTGGCTCGCCAAGCCTATCACAACCCTTAGATATGAAACTCTTTCACAAGGACTTCCCAGGAGGTCACCCATCCTAGTACTACTCTCGCTCAAATCGGTTTCATACCTATGGGACTGGCTAGTTTTTACGTTGGCTCGCCAAGCCTATCACAACCCTCCTCCTTTACCCGGGCTTGGGACCGGCTATGCCTAGAAGACATAGGCGGAGTTGAGTATATAGAAAAAACTTTCACAATAAAAAATATATATGATGTGAAAATATATTCAATGATGATTTTAACGATATTGACTTTGTATTGTAGAAGTCAATAGTTTTTTGTATAAACTTGGTCAAAGTTAACAAAGTTTGACTTGAGACAAAGCTAATATGCAGAGTAAACAAAAAAGGATGGAGTATAATGCTTAAATGAAATATAAAGTGAAATGAGTTCTTCCATAATTTATGTCACATGATTTAGATAACTTCTCCTCAAAGGGTATTGAGTCATTCATATTCAAATACGAGAACACAAAAAATCAGCAAGATGGTGAAAAATTTCACCTATAGTTCTACTAGACGAGTTTTATTATATCACGCCACAAGGGAATAAAAGGATTAAACACTCCTCCACATATGGTTCGGGTTAAATGTAGCATGAGAAGACATTCCTGTTAGACAAGAGTGTGAGCTCTTAGAACGGACAGAATAATAACCTGTCAGTATGTAGACAACTTTCTTGTCTTTCAATTCACCAACAACAATGAAACCAAGGATAGTTGCTCCATACAGACATAAAAGAAAATGCCTGTTATGAAGGAGAAACATAAATAATGTAAAGTTGCAAGAAAAGTGCAAGGATCTGCTTTGAACAGGTTGATCTAATATTACCAGCATTAGTATAGGTTTTAAAACCAAGTAGCAGATCAATCTTCCTAAACAGACTGTAACACAAATTAAAATGAACTACAGCCCCAACTGTCCCAAACTGCAGACAACTAGACATACAGAGTATAAGGTTTATCGATTTTCGTGCAAGTCAAACTTGTGTATGTTTGACCAAGATTATAGAATAAAATACCGACATCTACAATACAAATAAATAAAATATAAAAATACTTTTCATGATGGATCTAATGATACAAATTTGGTCTGTAGATATTGATATTTTTTCTAAAAACTAGGTCAAACATGCACATGTTTGACTATAAACCTTATATTTTGGAACGGAGGGCATAATCATACATACAATATTTAAACAACTGCACTTGGATAGTACATGGTAAATTATTTATAAATAATTTAGAAGGTAAGTCACATCTTCAACAATAATATTTTCCGCTTCAATCTTTTAGCTCCCAATAACTTGCCAGCTATATATATCTATTTTGAAATACCTAGTGGGCTTGTCACATTTATTAATGTCTCCATGGTTGGTGCTCGTAACTGAGAGATACTATTGGGTGCCAAGAGGATGAGAAATTAGGAGTCTGACATGTACTAATAAGGATGATGCTAAGAAACAAAAAGAAAATTGAATAGCACAATGGGGTTTGTCGATGATAACTGAATGGAGTCATGGATCCTTGGGAGTTGGGACTATCTATGTAGCCAAAAGAAAAGAAACAAGGAAAAAAGGTAAGAGAAAACTCACCAAAATAAGAAGGCCACAAAAGAGCGAGTATTCTTCTCCCCAATGCAATTATTCTGTATCAAAACAAATTTCAGGATATAAACAAGCCAAAGATACCATCAAGCATCAAGCAGCAAATAAAAGTACCATCCATCCACAGTGATGATCAAATCGAGCCACACATCTATCGCATATTCTACAGTGCTTTGCCCTAGCTGGTCTGCATATCAATGAACCATTATTAGGATGTCAAATAAAGCAGATTGATATGAACAACACTAAACAAAGAGAACAACACATATTTACAATACATTGTAGCATGAGTGCATGATCATAACTTCATAAAAACTTCAAAATAATAGTTAATAGTTTATCGGTTGCACTTATGATGGATCAATCATAGTTAATTAGTCTACGAAACTACAAAGTATACTTGCACAGTTACCA
The DNA here is from genome assembly GCF_018294505.1 of Triticum aestivum. NCBI lineage: Eukaryota > Viridiplantae > Streptophyta > Magnoliopsida > Poales > Poaceae > Triticum > Triticum aestivum. Next base: position 327,576,686 of record NC_057804.1, on the reverse strand, counting down.
GCATACCATCAAATAATATCTACACCTTCTACTGAATGCAAGTACAAAAGAGCTCTGTCAACTTAAATTCTAGGATACAATTTGTCCGCTCCAAAACCTTGATCGCACCACAACATGCTTCATATCAAATCCATGACAGACGGAAAGTAAAAGAATTTTAAAATTTCATGCAAGTACAATAGCCAACATATAGAGCAAATCTGATTTCTACTTGGTGAGATAATTGCCTCTCGAGAAAAGTCCCAAAATAATCAGGTATTTTTTTTTACAATAATCAGTGTGGTTTACCTTTATTCAGTTAGACTTCTAAACTATTGTGATTAAATTATTCTCTTCAATCATTCACAAAAGTAAAAGCACGGCAACACCTAAAATTATTAAGCCATGGTATGACTAATCACTAGAAAATAGCATACCTGGTAATCTTGCATGTTGAACATTCTTTCTCTACATAAATAATGTTGTCAAAAGGATAGGCAGATACATACTGAGACACGTTCTCAGAAGTAACAGTCCCAGGATCAGAAAAGCTAGTGAGGACAAAGAGTATAGCACCAATAGAAACAACCACAATGCTCAGGTACCTGCAAGAGCAAGATCTCTGACTGCCAAAAATGGAGAAAGGAATGACTGTCTTGCAAATTGGTAAATGTTAACGAGATACCTGTGCAATACACTCACGTAATACCCAGGAATGTACTTGAAAGATGACTGCACTATTATAAAATATGTTCCGCCAATTATGGCAACATAAAAAACCTGCAGTTAAGAAAAAAAAATCACAAATAAGATGTTGCATAAGTAAGCAATTTTCTGACAAACCTAATGGTTATGCTGCTATAAGACTACAAAGCAAGTAAATAGAGGAACCAGAGTAAACAAAAAAAAAAGGAGTGTAAATCAGTTGCAGAGATAAGGACCATGAGAGAGTGTTAGAATAGGGCAGGCTCATGTTCCAAAAATGAAAATAAACGTAAAAAATGGCACATCTAACACTTTGAAATAGTCAGCTGGTATGATTAGGAGGAGAAGCTTAGAGGTTATTGCTGCGAACAGATTAGAAGTTCCTAAACATAGTAGGCTCCATATTTGACCAGTGATTTATGTTAGAATAATCCGAGGCACTCCGTCGATCTACCGAGGACCAAGCAATCACATCAGCACGACACCGAGATTTGTTAACGAGGTTCGCCATCATGGCTACATCCCGGGGCTTGACTACGGGCGCTCCTCCCCGTGACACCGTCACAATACCGCACCCCGGCCGCCCGGGCGCCGGCACACGCCGTCGGCTCCCCCGCGTGCCCGTGCTATTATGTTGGCATAGGTTACATCGTGTGTCTACCCCTACTATATATGAGAGGCTTAGGATACAAGTGTCCTACTTGGACACGACTTCATATCCTGTCTACACACCGTACGACTCCAAGTCCAACTGTAACCTAACTTGTACAATAATATTCGACACAACTCTAACAAACTCCACCTTGGCGAATATTCTCCACCACCTTGAATTCGTTCGTGCGTCGAACCTCCATGTACATTGGACTTGAGAGCGCCATGAGCACCGCTGCTACTCCCAGACTCCATGTGACTCCACCTGCAACTGTAGTCCCTTCTTGTCTTCTTCACAATCAACACTCGAGTAAAATTAAGTTCCTCATTACTCTACCTTGTGCTTCCAACTTCCAGAGTATCCATCCAACACCACACACACCGATCAAGTCTGCGTGAAAGTGAACAACTCACATATTGGACGCCACATATAAGAGTTACCTGAACTCAACATCAGCGCTCTTTCTTGACTGCTTGTCTGAAACTTGAAGGAATTTCACCGTCGCCCTGTGTCACCCTGAGTCAAATTCGCAGTTGTCTCACCCTTCTTCCGGATAGTCTCTGGCATGTCCCATAGCTGTAGCACTCCGCCTCCTTCTGTATTTGTCATCCGCACTTTGCCATGTGCACTGAACACCACAGAATATACGGCCATGTACTCTCTCAGCCTTTGACAATTTCAGACTTTCCGCCACTTTATCAGATTCTCCATGGTCAACTCCTGTCCATCAACTAGCACCGATAGACCCAGTCACCAACTTGAATCTGGTACTCGTCAACACTACTTCAGCACCCTTGCACACTTTGTCTGACCACATGTCTGACCACCAGTGCCTTGGTCTGTCACTGTGTCCCGTGCTTACCGCACGCCTCGCCGCTATCACCGCGTCGAGCCTCTGTTGTCCTGGTCGAGTCTTCAGGGTCGCGAACCACACTACTCAACCCCCACTGCAGAGAACCACCGATCATCACCGACCGATGCCGAGTATCACATCTCCATCAGACCACTGGTACCCAGTCCGATCCATGTGTCTCTCGCTATCCCGCTGAAATAGGCTTCGACTCTCTGTTAACTTACGCTGTAGCCCCTCCATCAGCTCAGAGCATAGTCATCCATCAGACTCCAGCTCCACCTTCAACATGACTCCATGTAGCTGCGCTATGCTACCCCCGCGCTCCGTCGATTTCAAACTCTCATGTGTGCACTGCCTTGAATCAACCCTGCGCCATAGTCTTGTCGAAGCCGCACAAGCCCTCAGGCCTGCACCACGTGTTTCCATGCCCCAGAAGTCAGCCACCATCAACATCACGCTCCTATGTCGTCGTCGCTGAAATCACCGCCGTCTTCTGCTTTGACCGACATCCACGTCGATCCGTCAGACAGTCCAGTCCGACCCAACCGAAATTACCCGACTGTGACTATGCTCCACCCTGCGTCGTGTCCGCCTCGCACAACTGTGCATTGCATGGACGCCCTGTGTTTGCATGATCATGTTACGACGAGCTCCAGACTCCTCCGAGCCTTATACGCACGTCACCATCCTCGATTCCCCTTTCTGCTATGCCGAACAACAACACCTGCTAACATCATGTCATCTTCTCGGCGAACAATGCGAAGAACACCAGAAGTAGTCCCTTTGTAGTCTCTCGTATACTCTAGCAACAAGCTCAAGCAGCTTCATGCATGTAGCACCACGTGACTTTCTTTGACTATTTTTCTTGTACTTTGCTTTTTCACGCTTTGGATCAACTTGATGATAGCTGGGACTCACGTTGTAGCAGCTCTTGGAAACGATTTTTTTTCAACAACAAAATCTTACGTATCGGCTTCAAATCGCAGTCAACGCCACACCATGAACTCGTGCTTACTGTACAGCCATGCGAACCGATCCGCTCCTACCGCAGCCTGCCTGCACACGCCTGTGCCTGATCTGCAGCAGGTCTTCACCTTGCACCAGAGCACCCCCGTGGCACCAGCCTGGAACTTCAGCCGATCGGCCTCCACGCCACCATGGGCCTTAGCAGCCGCCTCACCCGACTGGGCCTTGCCACCCTCCTGGGCCGCACCAGGCCACCTTGCTTTGGACCGATCAAACTCGCAGAGTCCTCCGGAAACACGCCGCGGCGGCTTCGTATCGATCTGCTGCTCGATCGAGCGAATCGATCTCGTCGACGCCAACTGCCGTTGTACGCTCGCCCAACGCGTTGTTCGTTGCCCATCGCATCTCGCCGAGACGGCCTCGAGTCACTGCACACCGCTGATGACGCCGCCTGGTGCCTCTGATTGCTTCCGACATGAACAGAACTCCCGCCGCTACCATCGATCTTCTCCGGTCGCAGGTCCCGACCACCAATCGATTCGGCGAATTCTGCTCCACCTCTAAATCAACATCTCCAGCCTTAGAATCGAACCTTGCTCTGATACCACTTGTTAGAATAATCCGAGGCACTCCGTCGATCTACCGAGGACCAAGCAATCACATCAGCACGACACCGAGATTTGTTAACGAGGTTCGCCATCATGGCTACATCCCCGGGGCTTGACTACGGGTGCTCCTCCCCGTGACACTGTCACAATACCGCACCCCGGCCGCCCGGGCGCCGGCACACGCCGTCGGCTCCCCCGCGTGCCCGTGCTATTATGTTGGCATAGGTTACATCGTGTGTCTACCCCTACTATATATGAGAGGCTTAGGATACAAGTGTCCTACTTGGACACGACTTCATATCCTGTCTACACACCGTACGACTCCAAGTCCAACTGTAACCTAACTTGTACAATAATATTCGACACAACTCTGACAATTTAATTATTTTTCAGGCCAAGTACTGACTTTGTTTTGCGGCAAACATTTCATAGATGGCACCGCTAGGACAAGTGCATTTTATGTATGCATCATAATTTCATAGTAGTAACTCTAATAATGCACTACTGAATCAGTGCAAAGATCTTACGTCAGCTCAACTACTAAACCATGAGATTTGTCCATTCCAAGTGACCCAGCACTCAGCTCATCTTTGTCTAGTTCCATTTGTTTTCTCCCCTCACTCTTCCCCACTTCCCCATAATTTACATGCTCATGCAACTACAAGACCAAAGCACCACCCATTCATTAAAAATGGACCAACCATTACTTGTGAGGCTTCCCACCAACCAGGCACCAATTCACATGTAGCTTAGATGCATCAAACCAGCTCCCAAACAAGTACTACCTCCGTCCTGGTTTATAAGTCTCCTTTGTATTTTGTGCCAAATTTGGACTACAGATTTAACTTACAAAATATTAATGCATGTCGCCAAAAATTATATCATTGGATTCGTATTCGAACATAGTTTTCAATTATATTATTTTTTATGACATGCATTAACATTTTGTTAGTTAAATTTAAGATCAAAATTTGGCATGGAATACAAAGGGGACTAATAAACCAGGACGGAGGTAGTATGCCCTTATGACATTCTTCAATTACTTTTAGCCCACCCCAAAACCCCAAAACCAGCCCTCCGATGGAAATAGTACACCATAAATGTAGAAATAAGCCAAGCATGGAACCCCTTAAAATTTCACACAACTGACACAACTCAATACTCCACTGTCCCTTCTCAATTGGCACCATTTAGATGCACATCCAATTTGTGCAGAAAATGCAATAGATTTACACAACAAAGCATATCTCATAACTGTAGACAACCAACCACCAAATCGCTCAACATTCATCCATTCATCATCAACAGCCCCAAAACCCCTGACAAACTCTTTTTCTATTCAACCAACCACATTCTGATTCAATAAATTCTCTACCTTGGTTGATTCAACTCAGCATAAGAGAGCAATATCATATCGGCCAATCCCAAGCAACAATCTCGCATAACATAGCATCAAAATCAAACACCCTAACTTTTCATGATATGAGCAGGCGTTACAACACACATAGATACTCAGCACCACGTGCACCTGCAGGATAGGGTTAGGGCGGTCGCAGCAGTACTGCTCGACGCCGAGCACGAGATCCCTGGCTCCAGTACCGCACGCCGCCTGCACGAGCCGCCTGCGCAAACAATCTTCACTAAGTGAGAAGCGGAAGAGGCGGTGTGAGGGAACGGGAGGAGGCGTGCAGCGCGCACAGAAAGTGGCGGTAGGCTCCGGAGGTGAGGAAGTGGTTGATGCTCTGAACGAAGGTGCCCTCGAAGATGGGCCACTGCCCGCAGAGAAACGACACAACCACCAGCGCCGTCACGGACCCGTGCGCCACCAGCAGCCACGGCACGTCCATCCCGTCTCCGGCGATCCCCCTCCGCTGCCGCCTCGTCGGCTCCTCACTCCAACCCTCCCGGCCCACGCAGAACTGGGTTTCGATTGAGAGAGTCAATGGAACCGCTTCGTGGCCCGTCGGAAGAAAACAAAAGCCGAAGCCGAAGCCTACGAAATCACTAGCCACAGCCCACATGTACCCAAGGGCCAAGGTCATTGTCACCTCCTCTCCTGATGACACAAGTGACACACTCTACGTGTCTCAAAAAAAAGTGACACACTCTACTCATCTAAAAAAACTTCTTCCCAAAAAAAATACTCATCTAAAAAACTGAGAAGTACCTTGGCATGTCTGATGTTGGTACCTCAAAAAATGGGGCTTTTAAGTACTTGAAGGACCGCTTGTGGACCAAGATACAAGGATGGATGAAGAAAATATTGTCTTTAGCTGGTAAGGAAGTTTTGATAAAAGCAGTCGCACAGGTACCGGTGTACTCCATGTCTTGTTTTAAACTCCCCAGAGGATTGTGCCAGCACTTAACATCCATGATTAATGCCTTCTGGTGGGGAAGCAAAAGAGTCCATCAAAACCATATTAGGTATCTTGAGACACCATAGCATGACAAAATACATGGGGGCCCTAGGCTTTCGAGATTTCGAGATCTTTAAGTTGGCACTCCTAGCCAAGCAAACATGCAGAAATTTTGGAGAACCCTGATTCTCTGAGTGCGAGGATCCTCAAGGATGTATATTTCCCTGATAATGGCTTTCTTGATGCGCAGCATGGATCGCACCCATCTCAGATATGAAGAGGAGTGGTGGAAGGTCATGACACACTCAAGTAAGGACTTATAAAAGAGGATTGGCAATAGGATCACAACAAATATATGGGACACAAACTGGATGCCGAGAAAGGAGAACATGAGACCGATCGTTTTCTTGATCCAAAATCCTTCGCAACTGGTGACAGAGCTCCTGGATCCCTTGAATGCTCGCTAGAACATATAGTTGGTATAGCAAGTATTTCTTCCTTTGATGCCACAACAATTCTTCAGGTCCGGTTTGTACTCGAGACATGGATGATTTCTGGTCATGGGGCTTCGAAAATAATGGCATTTTCTCTGTCGGGTCTGCATACAAAATGATAGTGGCAACAAAGAGAAGGAGGGAAGACTAGTTGGAAGAGAGGGTTGGTTCTTTGAATACCGTAGCAAATGAGAAATCAAGGGATATGTTGTGGAAGGTGGCGGTGCCGCCAAAGGTTAGGAATTTCCCTTGGAGGTTATCATACGATTCTATCCCGACTGAAGATGCTCGGAACCACAGAAACATGTCCCCCATCAATACTTGTTATGTATCTGCATGCAAGACTCCTGGAAACCGGTATAATAGAATGCAACATGGTGCGGTGTGTGTGGGCATTGGTTGATCACGAAGTGATGGAACACATGATTGCAACTACTGAATCGTCTGCTTGGAGCTGGGTGTTCGCAATGATGGAGGTTCTTAGCCACGATGAAATGACATGCATGACCGTGACCCTCTGGGCGACCTAGTACACAAGACGAAAGCTAATACATGAGGGGATTAACCAGAGCCCATTATCTACCCACCTTTTGTCACAAGGTTCATCTCAAAGCCTGACCAAGTACAAGTCCCGAACGCATCACATGCAATAACTCCAACAGAATATGGTCAACGAGGTGGGTTCAGCCGCCAGAAGGTTAGGTCAAGATTAGTGTAGATGTGGGGATCTCAATTGATCACAATATTGGGGTTGCATCAGGCATCTATCGTGACCGGGTTGGGAGGTCCCTGGACTCATCAATTCTGGTCATGCAGGGGATGATCCGGCCACTGTTGAAGCAGTAGCATGCAGGGAGGCTTTGGCTTTGTCATAGGATCTTAGCATGCAATATATACACATAGCATCTTAATGTAAACAAGTGGTCTCCCATATTCAGCAGGGGGTTGGCGGCAACTACGGCGGCATCATTAGAGAGTTGAGAGAAACTGCTAAAGATTTTACTTCATGTGTTTTTAGTTTTGAATCTAGAGCTTCAAACTTTGAAGCATAAGCTGGCTAGTCTTACATGGGCCGAATTGGCGGGCCATATTGTATCTGGACCGAAGACCTTTTGTGCCTTGGTGTGCACCCCTAGTCAAGATGGAAGATTCCAGAGTTTCCTTGATACAACCGACTATCTGTAAACACTAGCACTCCTGGTGTCTATATAAACCAGGGGGCTTAGTCTGTAGAGGCTAGAAGAATAATCGTCATCCTATTAGTTAGGTTTAGTTCGTCTGATCTCGTGGTAGATATACTCTGTAACCCACTTATACGCAAGCAATATAATCAAGGAGGACATAGGGTTTTACCTCTTAGAGAGGGCCCGAACCTGGGTAAACATCGCGTCACACGTCTATCGTTCCCCATCGATCCAAGGTCCACGGTTCAGGACCCCCTACCCGAGATCCGCCGGTTTTGACACCGACATTGGTACTTTCATTGAGAGTTCCGTTGTTGGGTCGCCGAAGGGTCTATGGCTCGCCTGGTCATCGGAGACGGCATTAGCACCGGGGACATCTTCATCCCCGGGCAACTTTTCTCGTTCGGCAGCATTGTTTTGCACGCCGACTCCACTCAACTGGTCATCTCAACCCGGTCGACAGCTTCGCCCCTAAGCATCAAATCGGGTTTGGTAACTTCGAATATGTCACCGACGCTCGGGGCGATCTGAGCTTCAACGGCTTCTCAGCCTCACCTGGAAACATCACGGCTCCCGAAGCATTAACTTCGGCGCCTCTTCCCGATTTGATCTTCCGTCCCTTAACGCACTATTGAGTTTGGGTGCAGCTCTTACGCCCGAAGACCGGGAACCCACCACTTTGACCTCGGGGACGAAAATCAACGAGGTGCGGAGCCTGGCCTTAGACCCGGTTTCCGTTAATACGTCGACTGCGCACTACCTGAACACTGTCTTGGACAGACCCGGAGCGGACGCACTTTGAGTCAGCCCCAAACATGCGGGCAGCATGGACCTGACGGACCTCTCGTCCATAAACGTTATCCTAGATCGGATTTGGGCCATGGGAGTCTCTGACGGTCAATCCTCGGTCTACGACCGGATCGAGCTTGAGCCCAACAATAGGTAAATTTACACCCCGCCTGCCACGCACCTCGTCGCCACCATTGAAGAATTGGCCGAAGGATCATCATCGCCGAAGCTCAAAACGAGTTACGTCCAGATCAATGATCGAGCCTCGAGCCCCGAAGATGGTCCCAAGCCCATGTTCCAACCTAAAACACGACTTCAAGTCCCTGCCACCATTCGCTAATAGTACGGATGCCACAAATACCACCGCTAGAGTTCCGGACACACAACATGGGACAGTACAAAATTTTCTCCCACCCACCACCCATGTCATGTACTCCCTAGACAATTTGGGTCCTCCGGACATCTAGGATTTGATGTATGTAAAGCAGCAGCCTGGAGAGATTGTCCATCATTATTGGGTCAGATTCCTCTTGACAAAAGAAAAAATCACAAGCTACTATGACCAAGACATAATTACAACCTTTCGGTCTAACTGCCGAGACGAAGGGATTCTGAATGCCCTCGCCCGTTGCCACATGCAAAGCATCACCGAGTTATCAGACTTGGTACGCAAATACCGCGCCATGGAGAGCACCTGGAAGGAACAACAAATACATGTGGAGTCAAACCATGCTGAACAGTCAAGCATAATCTAGGACAAGCGTGCATATGCACAGTGGTTGCCCGAACATGAGCCCGCTGAAAAAAGGAACAGATCCCTCGCTGGATCCAGATCGGTCCTGGACGAAATACTGGATAAGCCATGCCCCATATAATCGGCCCTGTTAAACACAAATCCGACTCGCAGGCTTCGAGCTTGCTGGGTTGTTAGACAGGTCGCCAAAAGTGGTGAAGCCATACTCCACCTTCAAACTCCTAGTAGAGGATCAGAAACACCTTCGTCCGATGACCATAACGTCTTAACCATATGCGAAACCTTCTCCTCAAACAATCAGAGGAAAAGAGCCCTTCGAGAGCTCATCCAAGTCCACCAGGTCACCACAGCAAGCTCCTGGACGGACACCCCGATCACGTTCAATCCGGAGGATGAACCAAGGGCACGACTCATCCGAGCACCCGCCGCGCTAGTCCTCGATCCCATCATTGACAGCTTTAGATTAACCAAGGTGCTTATGGATGGAGGCAGTGGCTTAAACCTCATCTACGAGGATACCCTCGACAAGATGCAATTCGACAGATCTCGAGTCGAACAAAGTTACACTACGTTTCGGGAAATCATCCCCGGCAAAGAGGCGCGCTGTTCCATACGAGTTACTATGGACGTAGTATTTGGCACTCCAGTGAACTATAGGACCGAAGAACTACTCTTCCACATCGTGCCCTTCCATAGCGGATACCAAGCCATATTGGGGCGTGACGCATTCTCAAAGTTTCAGGCTATACCCCATTATGGGTACATGAAGCTCAAAATGCCAGGGCCCAATGGTGTGATCACAATAGCCAGTGACCCCGACAAAGCCCTCTGAGCCGAAACACAAAACAGCATCCCTGGCCCTTGAGGCACTATCTGAGGCTCTCGCAGCCGAAGAGCTAACCACACTACATACAGTAGTAGACATGAATGATGTCACCATCAGTAAGAGACCCAAGTCTACTTCCTTCAAGCCAGCTGACGAAACCGTCAAGTTCCAAGTGCACCCAACGGACCCCAATAAGACAGCAACAATTGTAGACCAGCTGGACCCAGAGATCGACAAGGCACTGCGCTTTCCTGCGCGAGAATTCGGACATATTCACCCAACACCCTTCAGACATGCTAGGTATCCCACGCAGGCTGGCAGAACACAGTCTGAACATACTTAAGGGCTTCAAGCTAATCAAACAGACGATGCGCCGATTCTCCAAACCCAACTGTCAAGCCATGGGAGAAGAATTAGCCAAATTACTCGAAGCCGGATTCATCAGAGAAATCAAACACCCCGAGTGGCTGGCAAACTTGGTCATGGTACCTAAAAAGGACAAATCCCAGCAGTTGTGCGTCGACTTCAAAGATCTCAACAAGGCTTGCCCCAAGGATCCCTTCCCTCTGCCCCGAATAGACCAGATCATCGTTGCCACCATCAGACATGACTCGTTATGTTTCCTCGACACCTACTCGGGATATCACCAAATCAAGATGAAGGAATCCGACCAACCAGCAACCGCGTTTATCACACCCTAAAGACCATTCTGCTTCAACATAATGCACTACAGATTAAAAAACACAGGTGCAACATATCAGCGCATGATTCAAACATGCCTGGAAACCCAAATCGGTAAAACAGTCGAAGCCTATGTGGATGATGTGGTTATTAAGACCAAACATGTCGGCCAGTCGGTCGACGACCTCCGACTCAGTTTCAGAAACCTGAGAACATACAGTATATGGCTTAACCCAGATAAGTGTGTTTTTGGAGTTCCCACCAGAAAACTGCTCGAATTCATTGTCTCTCGTCGAGGGATAGAAGCCAATCTGGCTAAAATCTGAGCTTTGTCCCAACTGGCAATACCCACAGAGCTCAAACACGTCCAGAAGCTGGCCGGTTGCGTTGCAGCCTTGAGTCGTTTCGTCTCCCGCCTCGGTGAAAAGTCTCTGCCGCTTTACAAATTACCCCAAAAGACCAAAACTTCGAATAGACTCATGAGGCTACTACCGCCCTAGAGGAGATAAAGACCCTACTCGCAGGCATCCCCATTTTGACAGCACCGGGCATAGGCGAACCCATGTTACTATACATTTCAGCCACAACCAGGTCATGAGTTTCGTACTCATGGTAGAACGAGAGGCAGAAAGACACGAGTTCCGGATAAAAAAGCATGTCTATTATGTATCAGAGGTGCTCACCCCATGCAAGTCCAGATATCCGCACTACTAGAAGATAGGCTACACAGTGTTTATGGCGTCCCACAAACTCCGACACTACTTTCAAGAGTGTTCGGTCACTGCAGCATCTGAAATACCCTTGAATGATATCATCAACAATAGGGACGCCACAGGCCGCATCGCCAAATGGGCCATAGAGCTCCTGCCTTTTGAAATTTTGTACAAGCCATGTCAAACTATTAAGTCTCAGGTCCTGGCTGATTTTCTAGCAGAATGGACATAAGCCGAGCTTCCCTAGGAATACATCACGTACTCACACTGGACATTGTATTTCGACAGCTCCAAGATGCTAGCCGGGCTGGGGGCTGGCGTAATCCTCATGTGCCCCACCGGCATATTGCAGATCTTGTACACGGACTCCAATAACACAGCCAAATATGAGGCCCTATTGCACAGTCTTCGGATGGCAACATCAATGGGTGTTCGGTGGCTTGAGGTATGGAGAGATTCCAACCTCGCCATATCTCAAGTCAGGGGAAAATTTGACACCAAAGACCCAAAAATGGCGGCATAACGAAATGTCGTCTTAAGAATATCAGCCCGGTTCAAAGGGTTAGAATTCCACCACGTCTCTAGAGACAGTAATCAAGCTACAGATATCCTCGCCCGCATGGGCGCCAAGCACGACCATGTCCCTACAAACACCTTTCTGGAGCGGCTTTTTAAACCATCTGTGGTGTGGCAGGACGGGGATCAAGATACAACAACCAATGGGCCCGAACAAATCGTCCCTCCGGCCATCGAGCTAGACTATGACATCATCCGTGGTCTTGGCCATAATTGCACCATGGACTGAGCCCTTCCTTGCCTACCTGGTACATCAGGAGCTTCCTAACGATCATACCAAGGCACGGCGCATAATCCGGCGCTCTAAAGCTTACAAGGTCCACGAGGGCGAGTTATATAAGAAAAGTGCCACTAGAGTCCTACAACGGTGCATACTAGAAACTAAGGGGCAACAACTTTTGGCAGAGATACATGCTGGCATGGGCGGTCACCACGTGGTAGCTCGGGCCCTGGTAAGCAAGGCCTTCTGAGCAGATTTTTTTGGCCTACCGCCCGCCAAGACGCCCGCACTCTAGTCCAACGTTAACATTGTGTTAGATGCCAGCTATTCGCTAAGCAAAGCCACATGCCCCCCAGGGCTCTCTGGACTATACCAATCACCTGGCCTTTCACGGTTTGGGGATTGGACATGGTCGGACCACTTATATGGGGAACCAAGAAAAATAAATACATATTGGTCATGGTCGACAAATTCAATAAATGGATTGAAGAAAAACCAGTAACCTCAACAAAGTCCGGACCAATTATCAACTTTATATCCGGTGTGGTACACTGTTACGGTGTCCCTCACAGTATTATCACGGAAATGGATCCAATTTCACGGCCTAGGAAGTCAAGGACTGGTGCGCTACTATGGGCATTAAGCTCAATTACGCTTCGGTGTACCACCCGCATACCAACGGACAAGCTGAGAGGGCCAATAGACTAATCATGAGCGGCATTAAGCCTCGCCTAGTCCGTTCCTTGAAACAATCCAACTGTCACTAGGTGGAGGAACTTGACTTCATGCTATGGGGACTACGCACTACCCTCAATCGATCAACGGGATACACACCTTTCTTCATGGTGTACGGTGCAGAAGCAGTCCTACCTTGTGATATTATACACGACGCACCTTGAGTACGCATGTATGAGGAAAAAGAAGCCAAATTGGATCGGCAGGATGACCTAGACGCTTTAGAAGAGGAGCAGGACGTTGCTCGGGCCCATTCTACATTTTATCAGCAGTAGGCTCGGCGCTACCAGAGCAGGGAAGTTCGTGCAAAGGCATACAACATTGGAGAACTCGTCCTCCGCCTCCCAGAGAAGCAAAATAACAAGCTCTCTCCTAAATGGGAGGGCCCTTTCATAATTGATGAAGTACTAATAGGAGGAGCATATCATCTTTGTAACCCTCCCGATAACTGCCTCAAACCGAACCCCTGGAACGTAGCTCGGCTCTGGCGTTTCTACGGCTAAAAATTCCCACATCAGTCCACCACCCCCTTCCTCATTGTAAATTTCCTTTTTTTCTCTGGAGAATTAGCACCTCCTAGGTCGTGTTCGGATAAACCAAATTATGTTTAGGCCCTCTTCATCGCACATTTTCAAATGTAACACCCAGATTTTTCCTGAGGGCTCCTTTAAAGCAGCCAATCAATATATACCGGTGCACGTAATCATCTCTGTCATGTTTGACTTCCTGAATACCTCTCCCGCCATTATATGCACCGATTTGACTTAAGTTTTTTCCAAGCTGGGTTGCCTGGCTCCTATGCTTATCCCCTACGTTCCCGATCGTCCGGCTAGGGGGTAAAGGGAGCACCTCTACGATTGTTACGACCGGGTCAGTCGTGTACGTACCTCAGACGGGTGAAGCCGAAAGCTAGCGTTCTTAAGAACACAATGGTCGGCAAAGGGAAAATTATAATACTTTTGGTGTTCATCACCAACGCTTGGGGATTCGACCCCCGCATCAATTATTCGCATACCTCGGATATCCGAATACAAACATGCACTTGGCATGACAAACCTGTAGAAAGGAACCCATTAAGGAACTATTTTGTTCAGAAGATGTTTCTTATGTTACACAACAATATAACATAACTCTTCGCACATTTGTCTAATCACACCCAAAGGCCGGATTGCCTGGTTACCGGAAGTGATTATCCTGCTTAAATTAGGTCACATAGTACGGAACACTCCCCGACCCCTAGTCAGGGAGGTCGAAGCCGATGGCTAGTTATGACAATGTCTTTAGTGTGGATCGAGCACATTTGATGTAAAGTACATAGATACATAGAATCAAACATATCACTCTTTATCCACATTGTCTATTATGCTATCCAAAGGGCAATCCTACTAGGAGAGCCGAGCTGCAGCCATCACTTGGTCGTAAACCAAGTGAAGAGCTATTTCCTGTTCGTCTGGCCCTACTGGTCCAACACGAGCCATATGCTCTGGTTCAAATTTCCTGAATCAGGTCTTCACCATGGCCCATGCTTCTTGTGTCCCTTCCCGACAAGTTGATATTTTCCATAATTCTAGCCATCGTCGAGCTCCCTTAAAGCGCTTCGCTAGTTCAGCCATATCATCCGGCGCCGCTTTGATTGGCCATAGCGCCTTGACCATGCTTTTCATAGCTTTTCAAGCACTCTCATGAATCACATATAGTTCTTTTAAAAGATATCTGCCAAAGGAACTAGCCTCTTCTCCGGGCCGACCAGTCAGGAGACCTAGCATCAAGCATGGCACGTTTGTTATAATTGAGTATTGCGAATGGCCATTTACACCTAATGCTTAAGTGACACTTACTGAACATGCCTCTTTTCAATCTCTAGTTATCTCCCAGAGCCTGCGCCAGCTGAGCTTTTAAACTCTCCAATTCCTCGGCATGTTGCTGGTTCTCCGCCTTCAGCTTGTTGTTTTCCTCATGGCTTCATTATAAAACCCGCACACCAGCTTGATGCTGTCATTCAGCATACTGTTGGGATTCTTTGGCGGCATCCAGGTCCTTTTGAAGTTGACCTATGGATTCAGCTGCTATAAATAAGGTCGTTGTTAGATAGGGTGCTTTAGCATCATTAATACATGTCCACAGCTTTAACTCACCATGGGTCTTGCTGGTGAACTTTATCACCGCTTCCAATTCAGCCCTCGCATCAGCCAATTTTGTTCGGCTTGCCTCAAGGTCCTCAAACAACTTTTTATTCTGGTCCTTTAAGCCTGCAACAAGCGATACACGATTCTCAGACCCTTAACTCGGCCGCCCCGCCCGATTCATGGCTTGGGGGCTACTGGGTTAGTATTTACATTTAGCTGTTGGAAACCATTCCTTACCTTCATATCGGTTGATAGAAGATTGTCAATTCCCTCAAGACTTGTTCGGGCCGCTCCGAGATATGCGTCGACCAAATTGAAAGCATTAACTTGGTCGGTAAAGACTTCCTGGCACAGGGATTCCTTCCATCGCCGATGATTCATCACACTTTCAACTTCCGAATTGGTACATCCTCCGGATCTTCCAGGGGCTGATGTATTGTGTGATCCCCCACATTAACCTTCGCCCGCGCCGAGGGTCTTCGGACACTCCCTGACACTTCCTTGACGTCTTTGGACGGTTGGGGTGGTACCTTCTTCCTGTTAACCCGGATTGAATTTCAGTGGAGCCCCTCATAGATAAGGTCGGGGATGAATTGAAGGCAATTCTAGAGCATATTACCTTTTTCCCGAAGATGCGATTGGCATGGTTGCTTTCCGTTTGGAGGCTCCTTAGTTGGCTGGAATGGTGCCACCTCTGTTGGTGTTCGGCGTGAGGTTCGGCAGCCCTTGGGAGTAGAAGTTAGCATAGCCGGAGTAACGCAAGGCGAGTGCTTTGTTGGAAAGGAGGCATTTGTCAGTGTTCTGGGATCGTGGGTACCTAGGCCCGCCTCCCTGCGGCCCAGTGCGTGGCTCCATCGACGACTCGGTACGGCCCAGTTCCAAGGACTCGCAAGCAAGCCCCTCGCAAGGGCCCCCTGCCTCGTGAGGCGAACGACACCAAGGCCTGCCAAGGAGCGGCTTCCCGGGGCTGCTTCCCGAGGAGTGGAGATCTCTATGCAAACACATCACCTCACGAGGTGCGCGATGACGTGAGCCATGACGACCAAGGCCCGGCAGGCGCCAGCGGGCGTAGAGGGGGACAATTTCCTCTTCGGTGCTAAGGAGGCAAGGACGTATGTGGGTTCCCAAGGAATCCCCCAAAGGTTTCCATTCCAGTGCAACAAGACCAAGACCACGAGCCCGGCAGGACGGATGTCATCACCAAGCCCACCACTGTGTCACGAGTAGAAGCTTTGCAGGCGAAGACCACCTTTCGGTGGGATAAGATGTACTCTTGTCCCCTTCCAAATTGGCCATTGTGGAATCCCTTCCCGCCTAACCTATGAGGGAAGAGGACCAAGGCCACTATAAATATAGGTTAGACTCCACCATAGACAGGGATCCGGTTTTGATCCAACCTCGGCCATTGAGCTCTCCCAAGGCATCTCTCACTTGTACTAGTTCATACTCATCCTCCTCGTGAGGCAATCCACCGCAAAGCAGGAGTAGGGGTTTACACCGCAAGGTGGCCCGAACCTTGGTAAACTGTTGTGTCCACTTCTTCTTCCCGCTCGCTCGAACCTGACAAGGCCAAGCGATGGGGCAGTGAGCATGGAGTTGCAGCTAGGCTAGATCCTTCATACACGCCCCAAAGTTCGAACCTTGTTTGGGTCCGTGGAGCCTCGATTCCAACATTTGGCATGCAAGGTAGGGGCATGTCAAAGTCTCCCCTCTGCTTCGCCCCGTCCTAGCTTCATCGCTCCCATGGCCGACACTTGTCGAGTTCGCGCTGAGCGTCGGGCTTCTTGTGTCGCCCAGACGACGCCCATGGGTTGCGGCGCCCCTCGCCGCTCTGCTTCTCCCGCAGCTAACACTGCCACTGACCATGCTGCTCATGAGCAGCTGGACTCTTCACTGCCGCCCTCCATGCAGCATGATGGCCGCACTGCCACACCTTCCCTCACTCCCGCGATGGTTTCGTCCTCCCACGTTCACTGCGGGCCAGCGAACGCGCAAGCCGCACTCCTCATGGCGCGTGAGTTGCTGCCCTAGCGCCCTGCCAATGAAGGCTACGATGCCTAGCTTGGTCGCATCACCGAGCTTGTCAACACTGTCGGTAAGGCCACGACGCCCTCCCATTTGCTCCGTCCCCCACCATCCCATGCGGGCGACGTGGCTCATGGCGCGCCTACGCCTCCTCCTCTATTCAGTGCCAACGCTGAGCCCAGGCGTGACGCGCGTCCGCATGACCCGCCACGTCAAGCGCCAGTGCCGGCCCGGGACAACGCTAGCTGCCAGGTGCTGTAGCAGCCGCAGTACGACGCACGTGCACTCCCGGCATCGCCGCGCTAGCGCCAAGACCAGGCAGCTCTAGAGGCTACAACGCATGGGCGTCAGGACCATGCTCCCCTCGCGCGGGTCGTGCCCATGAGCGCGGCAGGCTGCCTCCCCTTCACCCGTGAGATGTGTCGCGTCGTTTGGCCCGGCAAGTTCAAGCCAGATCTGCCCCTGCTCTATGACGACATCCCTGACCCTGCGGAGTTCCTCCAGCTCTCTTGCTAAGCATCGAGGCGGCGAATGGTGACAACAAGGTCATCGCGAACTGGTTCCCCATGGCTCTCAAGGACGGCGCGGGCTCCTGGCTCATGCACCTCCCGGAGGGGTCGATCTCCTTGTGGGATGAGCTCTGCGAGCGGTTCATCGCCAACTTCCAAGGCACCCATGACTGTGCCCTCTCCGTTAACGACATGTGGCGCGTGAAGCAGCAGCCGGGCGCGACTCCCCACAAGTACATTCAGCCTTCACCCACGTCCGCCTCAAGTACGAAGCGATCATCTCGACGTTCACCGAGGGCGTCATAGACATCAAGATGAGTGAGGAGCTCGCCATCCACGATGACCTGTCCACGGCACTGGAGATGTTCAACCTGGAGGACAGGTGCGCCAGGGCCAAAGAGGGCCGCCTCGCCCTCCTCAAGCACCCTGACGTTGACCCTGAAGATAAGAAGGCCAAGCCTAAGAAAGTGATGCGCAAGGGCCCCATTGTACTGGCAGCGGAGTCCAGATGAAGCGCGTCCACGACCACAATGAGCCTGCTACCTCTTGAGCATGCGTTGGTTTTCCCATGAAGAGGAAAGGGTGATGCAACAAAGTAGGGTAAGTATTCCCTCGGTTTTTGAGAACCAAGGTATCAATCCAGTAGGAGGCTACACTCAAATCCCTCGTACCTGCACAAACAAATAAGAACCTTGCAACCAACGCGATAAAGGGGTTGTCAATCCCTTCACGTCCACTTGCAAAAGTGAGATCTGATAGAGATAATAAGATAAATATTTTTGGTATTTTTATGATATAGATTGAAAAGTAAAGATTGCAAAATAAAATAGATCGGAAACTTATATGATGGAAAAGAGACCTGGGGGCCATAGGTTTCACTAGTGGCTTCTCTCAAGATAACATAAGTATTACAGTGGGTGAACAAATTACTGTCGAGCAATTGATAGAAAAGTGCATAGTTATGAGAATATCTAGGCATGATCATGTATATAGACATCACGTCCGCGACAAGTAGATCAAAATGATTCTGCATCTACTACTATTACTCCACACATCGACCGCTATCCAGCATGCATCTAGAGTATTAAGTTCATAAGAACAGAGTAATGCATTAGGCAAGATGACATGATGTAGAGGGATAAACTCAAGCAATATGATATAAACCCCATCTTTTTATCCTCGATGGCAACAATACAATACGTCCCTTGCTACCCCTGCTGTCACTGGGAAAGGACACCGCAAGATTGAACCCAAAGCTAAGCACTTCTCCCATTGCAAGAAAGATCAATCTAGTAGGCCAAACCAAACTGATAATTCGAAGAGACTTGAAAAGATAACAAATCATACATAAAAGAATTCAGAGGAGATTCAAAAATTGTTCAGAGATAATCTTGACCATAAACCCACAATTCATCGGATCTCGACAAACACATCGCAAAAAGTATTACATCGAATAGATCTCCAAGAAGATTGAGGAGAACTTTGTATTGAGATCCAAAGAGAGAGAAGAAGCCATCTAGCTAATAACTATGGACCCGAAGGTCTGAGGTAAACTACTCACACTTCATCGGAGAGGCTATGGTGTTGATGTAGAAGCCCTCCGTGATCGATTCCCCCTCCGGCGGAGCACGGGAAAAGGCCCCAAGATGCGATCTCACGGGTACAGAAGGTTGCGGCGGTGGAAATAGGGTTTCGTGGTGCTCTCAGATGTTTTTAGGGTATATGAGTATATATAGGCGAAATAAGTCGGTCAGGGGAGCCACGAGGGGCCCACAAGGGTGGGGGCGCGCCTACCCCCGTGCCTCATGGCCGCCTCATTGCTTCCTTGACGTCCACTCCAAGTCTCGTGGATTGCGTTTGTTCCGAAAACGACTCTCCCGAAGGTTTCATTCCGTTTGGACTCCATTTGATATTCCTTTTCTGCGAAACACTGAAATAGGCAAAAAAAGTAATTTGGACTGGGCCTCCGGTTAATAGGTTAGTCCCAAAAATAGTATAGAAGTGTATAATAAAGCCCATTAAACATACAAAACAGATAATATAATAGCATGGAACAATAAAAAAATTATAGATACGTTGGAGATGTATCAAGCATCTCCAAGCTCAATTCCTGCTCGTCCTCGAGTAGGTAAATGATAGAAACATAATTTTTGATGTGGAATGCTACCTAGCATAATTCTCAATGTAATTTTCTTTATTGTGGCATGAATGTTCAGATCCAAAAGATTCAAGACAAAAGTTTAATATTGACATAAGAGTAATAATACTTCAAGCATACTAACAAAGTAATCATGTCTTCTCAAAATAACATGGCCAAAGAAAGTTATCCCTACAAAATCATATAGTCTGGCTATGCTCTATCTTCATCACACAAAATATTTAAATCATGCACAACCCCGGTTTTAGCCAAGCAATTGTTTCATACTTTAGTATTCTCAAACTTTTTCAATCTTCACGCAATACATGAGCGTGAGCCATGGACATAGCACTATAGGTGGAATAGGATAGTGGTTGTGGAGAAGACAAAAAGGAGAAGATAGTCTCACATCAACTAGGCGTATCAACGGGCTATGGAGATGCCCATTGATAGATATCAGTGTGAGTGAGTAGGGATTGCCATGCAACGGATGCACTAGAGCTATAAGTGTATGAAAGCTCATCAAAAGAAACTAAGTGGGTGTGCATCCAACTTGCTTGTTCACGAAGACCTAGGGCAATTTGAGGAAGCCCATCATTGGAATATACAAGCCAAGTTCTATAATGAAAAATTCCCACTAGCATATGAAGGTGACAACATAGGAGACTCTCTATCATGAATATCATGGTGCTACTTTGAAGCACAAGTGTGGTAAAAGGATAGTAACATTTTCCCTTCTCTCTTTTTCTCTAATTTTTTTGGTGGGCTTCTTTGCCCTCTTTTTTTTATTTGGGCTTCTTCGGCCTCTTTTATTTTTCATAAAGTCCGGAGACTCATTCCAACTTGTGAGGGAATCATTGCTTCCATCATCCTTTCCTCACATGGGACAATGCTCTAATAACGAAGATCATCACACTTTTATCTACTTACAACTCAAGAATCTTAGAACAAAATATGACTCTATGTGGATGCCTCCGGCAGTGTACTGGGATAATGAATCAAGAGTGACATGTGATAACCCACAAGTATAGGGGATCGCAACAATTTTCGAGGGTAGAGTATTCAACCCAAATTTGTTGATTCGACACAAGGGGAGCCAAAGAATATTCTCAAGTATTAGCAGCTGAGTTGTCAATTCAACCACACCTGGAAACTTAATATCTGCAGCAAAGTGTTTAGTAGCAAAGTAATATGATAGTGGTGGTAACGGTAACAAAAGTAAAGACAACAAAAGTAATGTTTTTGGTATTTTGTAGTGATTGTAGCAGTAGCAACAGAAAAGTAAATAAGCGAGAACCAGTATATGGAAAACTCGTAGGCACTGGATCAGTGATGGATAATTATGCGGGATGTGGTTCGTCATGTAACAGTTACAACATAGGGTGACACAGAACTAGCTCCAGTTCATCAATGTAATGTAGGCATGTATTCCGTAAATAGTCATACGTGCTTATGGAAAAGAACTTGCATGACATCTTTTGTCCTACCCTCCCGTGGCAGCGGGGTCCTATTGGAAACTAAGGGATATTAAGGCCTCCTTTTAATAGAGAACCAGAACAAAGCATTAGCACATAATGAATACATGAACTCCTCAAACTATGGTCATCACCGGGAGTGGTCCCGATTATTGTCACTTCGGTGTTGCCGGATCATAACACATAGTAGGTGACTATAGACTTGCAAGATAGGATCAAGAACACACATATATTCATGAAAACATAATAGGTTCAGATCTGAAATCATGGCACTCGGGCCCTAGATACAAGCATTAAGCATAGCAAAGTCATAGCAACATCAATCTCAGAACATGGTGGATATTAGGGATCAAACCCTAACAAAACTAACTCGATTACATGATAAATCTCATCCAACCCATCACCGTCCAGCAAGCCTACGATGCAATTACTCACAGACGGCGGTGATCATCATGAAATTGGTGATGGAGGATGGTTGATGATGATGACGGCGATGAATCCCCCTCTCCGGAGCCCCGAACGGACTCCAGATCAGCCCTCCCGAGAGAGATTAGGGCTTGGCGGCGGCTCCGTATCGTAAAACGCGATGAAACTTTCTCTCTCGTTTTTTTCTCCCCGAAAGCCAATATATGGAGTTGGAGTTGGCGTCAGAGGGCCACTAGGAGGCCCACGAGGTAGGGCGGCACGCCCAGGGGGGAGGGGCGCGCCCCCACCTTCGTGGATAGGGTGTGGGCCCCCTGGTCTTCATCTTTGGTGAGGATTTATTATTATTTATTCTAAGATATTCCGTGGAGTTTCAGGTCATTCCGAGAACTTTTCTTTTCTGCACATAAAACAACACCATGGCAATTCTGCTGAAAACAACGTCAGTCCGGGTTAGTTCCATTCAAATCATACAAGTTAGAGTCCAAAACAAGGGTGTTTGGAAAAGTAGATACGACGGAGACGTATCAACATGTATGAAAGAATTATGAATGGTGGCTTTGACACAAATACGATGTCAACTACATGATCATGCAAAGCAATATGACAATGGTGGAGCGTGTAATAATAAATGTAACGGTGGAAAGTTGCATGGCAATATATCTCAGAATGGCTATGGAAATGCCATAATAGGTAGGTATGGTGGCTGTTTTGAGGAAGGTATATGGTGGGTGTATGATACCATCGAAAGTTGTGCGGCACAAGAGAGGCTAGCAATGGTGGAAGGGTGAGAGTGCGTTTAATCCATGGACTCAACATTAGTCATGAAGAACTCACATACTTATTGCAAAAATCTACAAGTTATCAAAACAAAGTACTACACGCATGCTCCTAGGGGAGGGGTTGGTAGGATTTAACTATCGCGCGATCCCGACCTCCACACATAAAGAAGATAATCAATAAATAAATCATGCTCCAACTTCATCACATAACGGTTCACGATACGTGCATGCTATGGGAATCACAAGCTTTTAAACACAAGTATTCCTCAAATTCACAACTAATCAACTAGCATGACCCTAATATTACCATCCTCATATCTCAAAACAATCATCAAGTATCAAACTTCTCATAGTATTCAATGCACTTTATATCATAGTTTTTATTATACCTATCTTGGATGCTCATCATATTAGGACTAAAATTTTAACCAAAGCAATTACCGTGCTGTTCTAAAGGACGTCGTGCTCTAAAAAGATATAAGTGAAGTACTAGAGCAAAATTATCTAGCTCAAAAGATATAAGTGAAGCACATAGAGTATTCTAATAAATTCCGATTCATGTGTGTCTCTCCCAAAAGGTGTGTACAGAAATGATGATTGTGGTAAACTAAAAAGCAAAGACTCAAATCACACAAGACGCTCCAAGCAAAACACATATCATGTGGTGAATAAAAATATAGCATCAAGTAAAGTTACCGATGGACGAAGACGAAAGAGGGGATGCCTTCCGGGGCATCCCCAAGCTTAGGATTTTGGTTGTCCTTGAATTTTACCTTGGGGTGCCTTGGGCATCCCCAAGCTTAGGTTCTTGCCACTCCTTATTCCATAATCCATCAAATCTTTACCCAAAAACTTGAAAACTT
Organism: Triticum aestivum; assembly: GCF_018294505.1. Lineage (NCBI taxonomy): Eukaryota > Viridiplantae > Streptophyta > Magnoliopsida > Poales > Poaceae > Triticum > Triticum aestivum. The sequence goes on along the minus strand of NC_057804.1, from coordinate 327,553,254 downwards.
CACAACACAAAACTCAACAGAAAATCTCATGAGCTCCGTTAGCGAAATAAAACAAACCACCACTTTAAGGTACTGTAATGATCTCATTCTTTATTGATATTGGTGTTAAACCTACTTTATTCCAACTTCTCTATGGTTCATACCCCCCGATACTAGCCATAGATTCATCAAAATAAGCAAACAACACACGAAAAACAGAATCTGTCAAAAATAGAATAGTCTGTAGCAATCTGTAACTTTAGAATACTTATGGAACTCCAAAAATGCTACCAAAATAGGAAGTCCTATCTAATTTGTTTATTAATATTACACAAAAATAATCAACTGAAAATCACATTTCTATGATTTATGAAAATTATTCTCGTGCGTACAAACATTTCTGTTTTTCAGCAAGATCAAATTAACTATCACCCAAGAAGATCCTATAGGTTTTACTTGACCAAAACACTAATTAAAACATAAAACCACATCTAACCAGAGGCTAGATGAATTATTTATTACTAAACAGGAATAAAAAGCAAATAACAAAAATAAAATTGGGTTGCCTCCCAACAAGCGCTATCGTTTAACGCCCCTAGCTAGGCATAAAAGCGAGAATGGATCTAAGTATTGCCATCTTTGGTATTCAATTCATAGGTGGCTCTCATAATAGATTCATAAGGTAATTTGATTTTATTCCTAGGAAAGTGTTCCATGACTTTCCTTAATGGAAATTGGAATCTAATATTTCCTTCTTTCATATCAATAATTGCACCAATCGTTCTAAGGAAAGGTCTACCAAGAATAATAGGACATGAAGGATTGCAATCTATATCAAGAACAATAAAATCTACAGGCACATAATTCTTATTTGCAACAATAAGAACATCATTAATCCTTCCCATAGGTTTCTTAATGGTGGAATCCACAAGGTGCAAGTTTAAAGAGAAATCATCAAATTCACGGAAACCTAACACACCACACAAAGTTTTGGGAATCGTGGAAACACTAGCACCCAAATCACACAAAGCATAGCATTCATGATCTTTAATTTTAATTTTAATAGTAGGTTCCCACTCATCATAAAGTTTTCTAGGGATAGAAACTTCTAATTCAAGTTTTTCTTCATAAGATTGCATTAAAGCATCAATGATATGTTTAGTAAAAGCTTTATTTTGACTATAAGCATGAGGAGAATTTAACACGGATTGCAACAAGGAAATACAATCTATTAAAGAACAATTATCATAATTAAATTCCTTGAAATCCAACATAGTGGGTTCATTGCTATGTAAAGTTTTGACCTCTTCAATCCCACTTTTACCAATTTTTGCATTAAGATCTAAAAACTCTGAATCATTGGGATGCCTCTTAACTAAAGTTGACTCATCTCTAGTCCTATAATTACCAAGATTCATATTGCAAAACAAAGATTTAATAGGAGACACATCAATCACTTTTAGATCTTCATCCCTATTATCATGAAAACTAGAAGAACTCGCTTTTACAAAGCAATCTTTTTTTCACGCATTCTAGCAGTTCTTTCTTTGCACTCATCAATGGAAATTCTCATGACTTTAAGGGACTCATTGATATCATTATTAGGTGGAATAGATCTAAGTTTCAAAGAATCAACATCAAGAGAAATTCTATCCACGTTCCTAGCCAACTCATCAATCTTAGGCAATTTTTCTTCAAGCAAACCATTGAAATTCTTTTGAGAAATCATAAACTCTTTAACACTAATCTCAAAGCAGAGGGCAACTTATTAAAATTTCCATAAGAGTTGTTGTAGGAATTACCATAATTATTAGAGGAATTACTAGGGAACGGCCTAGGATTAAAGTTTCCTCTATAAGTGTTGTTACCAAAATTGTTCCTACCAACAAAATTCACATCCATAGATTCATTATGATTCTCAACCAAAGTGGATAAAGGCATATCATTAGGATCAGAGGAAACACTCTTATTAGCAAACAATTTCATAAGTTCATCCATCTTTCCACTCAAAACATTAATCTCTTCTATCGCATGAACCTTTTTACTAGTAGATCTTTTGGTGTGCCATTGAGAATAATTAATCATAATATTATCTAGGAGTTTAGTAGCTTCTCCTAAAGTGATTTCCATAAAAGTGCCTCCCGCGGCCGAATCTAAAAGATTTCTAGAAGCAAAATTCAATCTGGCATAAATTTTTTGTATAATCATCCATAAATTCAAACCATGTGTAGGGCAATTACATATCATTAATTTCACTCTCTCCCAAGCCCGTGCAACATGTTCATGATCAAGTTTCTTAAAATTCATAATATCGTTTCTAAGAGAGATGATCTTAGCGGGAGGAAAATACTTAGAGATAAAAGCATCTTTGCACTTATTCCATGAATCAATACTATTTTTAGGCAAAGACAAAAACCAAGTTTTAGCACGATCTCTAAGTGAAAACAGAAATAGCTTCAATTTAACAATATCATTATCCACATCTCTCTTCTTTTGCATATCACACAAATCAATAAAGTTGCTTAGATGTGTAGCGGCATCTTCACTAGGAAGGCCAGAGAATTGATCTTTCATGACAAGATTCAACAAAGCAGCATTAATTTTGCAAGATTCAGCATCGGTAATAGGAGAAATCGGAGTGCTAAGAAAATCATTGTTGTTGGTATTGGGAAAATCACACAATTTAGTATTATCTTGAGCCATCGTGAAAAACAATCCAACACACAAGCACACAAGAGGCAAGCAAAAAAGAGGCGAATGGGAAAAAGAGGGCGAATAAAATGACAAGGGTGAAGTGGGGGAGGAAAACGAGAGGCAAATGGCAAATAATGTAATGCGAGGGATAAGAGTTTGTGATGGGTACTTGGTATGTCTTGACTTGTGCATAGACTCCCTGGCAACAGCGCCAGAAATCCTTCTTGCTACCTCTTGAGCATGCGTTGGTTTTCACTTGAAGAGGAAAGGGTGATGCAACAAAGTAGTGTGAGTATTTCCCTCAGTTTTTGAGAACCAAGGTATCAATCCAGTATGAGGCTACACTCAAATCCCCTGTACCTGCACAAACAAATAAGGAACTTGCAACCAACGCGATAAAGGGGTTGTCAATCCATTCACGACCACTTGCAGAAGTGAGATCTGATAGAGATATTAAGATAAATATTTTTGGTATTTTTATGATATAGATTGGAAAGTAAAGATTGCAAAATAAAATAGATCGAAAACTTATATGATGGAAAATAGACCCGGGGGCCATAGGTTTCACTAGTGGCTTCTCTCAAGATAGCATAAGTATTACGGTGGGTGAACAAATTACTGTCGAGCAATTGATAGAAAAGTGCATAGTTATGAGAATATCTAGGCATGATCATGTATATAGGCATCACGTCCGCGACAAGTAGATCAAAACGATTCTGCATCTACTACTATTACTCCACACATCGACCGCTATCTAGCATGCATCTAGAGTATTAAGTTCATAAGAACAGAGTAACGCATTAGGCAAGATGACATGATGTAGAGGGATAAACTCAAGCAATATGATATAAACCCCATCTTTTTATCCTCGATGGCAACAATACAATATGTGCCTTGCTACCCCTGCTGTGACTGGGAATGGACACCGCAAGATTGAACCCAAAGCTAAGCACTTCTCCCATTGCAAGAAAGATCAGTCTAGTAGGCCAAACCAAACTGATAATTCGAAGAGACTTGCAAAGATAACAAATCATACATAAAAGAATTCAAAGGAGATTCAAATATTGTTCATAGATAATTTTGATCATAAACCCACAATTCATCGGATCTCGACAAACACACTGCAAAAAGTATTACATCGAATAGATCTCCAAGAAGATCGAGGAGAACTTTGTATTGAGATCCAAAGAGAGAGAAGAAGCCATCTAGCTAATAACTATGGACCTGAAGGTCTGAGGTAAACTACTCACTTCATCGGAGAGGCTATGGTGTTGATGTAGAAGCCCTCCATGATCGATTCCCCCTCCGGTGGAGCGCCGGAAAAGGCCCCAAGATGGGATCTCACGGGTACAGAAGGTTGTGGCGGTGGAAATATGGTTTCATGGTGCTCTCAGATGTTTTTAGGGTATATGAGTATATATAGGCGAAAGAAGTCGGTCAGGGGAGCCACAAGGGGCCCACGAGGGTGGGGGGCATGCCTCCCTGCCTCGTGGCCGCCTCATTGTTTCCTTGACATCCACTCCAAGTCTCCTAGATTGCGTTTGTTCCAAAAACGACTCTCCCAAAAGTTTCATTCCATTTGGACTCCATTTGATATTCCTTTTCTGCGAAAGCTGAAATAGGCAAAAAAAACAACAATTTGGACTGGGCCTTCGGTTAATAGGTTAGTCCCAAAAATAGTATAAAAGTGTATAATAAAGCCCATTAAACATCCAAAACAGATAATATAATAGCATGGAACAATAAAAAATTATAGATACGTTGGAGACGTATCAGAGCCCACCAAGGATAGCCGCCCATTCTGCGTCTTCCACAACTTCCACACCCATAACAACATAGATTGCCAGGAGCTCAGGGCACTCCCGGACGAGCACCTGGGCCGCCGCCCTGAGCGCGACGACCATGGCTTCGGCCATGGAGTTGGCCGTGGCGGAGGCCGCCGGGATAACACAACCTTCGTTAGGGCTTGTGCGACTAGCCTCGCAAAGATGGCTGGCGTGATCAGCCCCTCCACTGCCACCACCACCAAGGAGGAACGATGACAAACATCAGGACGATGAGGCTAGGGGCTTTCAAGGACCTCGCACGATTGCCTGCATCCTCGGTGGTGCCCAGGCACCCGCCTCAAACTGCATCTTCAAGCAGTTCTCTCGTGAGGTGAATGCGACCCTCCCAAAGCTTGAGGCCATGCGCCCCCTCAGGTGGTCGCAATACACCATCACCTTTGACTCCAAGGATCACCTCAGGTGTGCGGCCACTGCTAGCGCGCTCCCCATGCTCTACACGCCCACCATCAGCAATGTCTCCATCACCAAGACTCTCATTGATGGCGGCGCTGGCCTCAATGTGATCTCCGTCGAGACCTTCGAGATGCTTTAGGTGCCCTATGACCAGCTCATGCCCACCAGACCATTCTCTGGGGTGACGGATGACTCTATCATCCCCTGGGGCAAGTGTGCCTCCCTGTCACCTTCGGCAAGCACGACAACTACCACACTGAGCCCACCGACTTTGACGTGGCTCACATCAGCCTCCTGTACAACGCCATCCTTGGGTATCCTACCCTCGTCAAGTTCATGGTGGTGACTCACCATGGCTACAACGTACTCAAGATGCCGGGGTGCAGCGGCATCATCACGGTCGCCTACGACGAGAAGGACGCGGTCTGCTCTCTCAAGCACGCCTACCGTGCCGAGGCAGCCAAGAACCCTAACAATGAAGGTGGCGTTCTGCCTCCCGAGGCCACCCCCACGAAGAAGAAGCGGCTCCTCCCCAAGAGCCATCCGGAGGCCAAGAAACCCGCTGGTGACACCTCAGGCTCCATGCCCGCTGTTGGGGCACCTCTTCTTCCTGCTTAGGAAGGCGCGCTCGGCGCCTCCTTCAGGACGGGCTCGGGGGCTTCCATCCAGAGAACGTCCGACCTGACCAATGCGATGAGGGAGGTGCTCGGGCACCACCTGGAGGTGTGCCTTGATGCACGCCCCCACAAGCGAGGAGCATGGAGCGAGGCACCAAGAGCAAGAGAACTCATCACCAAGGCAATCAAGGAGCTTCATAAGCGCAAGCTATATGCGGCGAGTGTCTCCCCACACGACCCACCAGTGCAGCTGCCGCCCTTGACCCGGGTGGCGGGATGCGCGTCTGTGTCAACATCTCGGGCCTCAACAGGGCCGCTTCATAGGACCTCTTCGGCTGTCACGTGTCGGCCGGAGCGGGGGCTACCCCGGCAACTACGTTTGCATGTCGTTCGACCTACTAAACATCAGCGCCTCATATTAGCACCTGGCGCAGTGTGCTATGGCGTCTCATGAGGCTCGGCGCTTGGTGGTCGCGTCTCAAAAGGTCCCGGACCCTCGTGAGCCCCTGGGCCTCGTGAGCCTCTTGAGGGAGTCCTGGATTAGGGGGTCCTCGAGTGTCCGGTCTATTCGATATGGGCCGGACTGATGGGCCATTAAGATAAAGCAGAAGACCATCCCCCGTGTCCGGGTAGGACTCCCACATGCGTGGACGACAAGGTTGGTGTCCGGATGTACTATTTCCTTCCCTTGTAAACCGACTCTATACAACCATAGGCCCCTCCGGTGTGTATATAAACCGGAGGGTTTAGTCCATAGAGGCTATCAAAATAATCATAGGCTAGACAGCTAGGGTTTAGCCATCACGATCTCGAGGTAGATCAACTCTTGTAACCCCTATACCCATCGAATACAATGAAGAGGATGTAGGGTTTTACCTCCTTTAAGAGGGCCCGAACCCGGGTAAACATTGTGTCCCATTGTCCCCTATTACCATTGATCCTTAGACGCACAGCTTGGGCCCCCCTACCTGAGATCTGCCAGTTTTGACACCGACATTGGTGCTTTCATTGAGAGCTCCGCTGTGTTGTCAACAGAAGAATCGATGGCTCGCCTCATCATCAACGACGACGCTGCTTCCAAGGAGATCTTTCTCCCTGGTCAACTCTTTGTGTTTGGCAGCTTCGTGCTATGTGCCAACTCGACCGGTAACCTTGAACAGGTCGACAACTATGCCCCTGGTCACCAGATCAGGTTTGAAAGTTTGAACTACATTGCTGATATCTGAGGAGACCTGATCTTTGAGGGGTTCACGGCCTCGGGCGCCACTCCCTACCCATACGAAGCAAGCCCTTCGGATCCACCAACAGATCCCGTCCAGGGGTCGATTTGCTCGTGCCTGCCTCGGCCTTAGATCTGGGGCGGACCACATCGTCCGCAGACGGCAGGACGAACCCCGCCGGACTCTTTCCAGTCATGGAGCTTCCAGTCGGAAACCCAGATGTGACCACGTCATCTGTGAACCCGAGGTCAAGCGGGGCTCTCCCCGTCATCGGGAGGCTGGACTCGCCTTTGGACGTCAACTCCGAACGAACGAGGTCTGCGTCCATTGGGCTCGATCAAGTGGTTATCACCGGGTCAGGCTCCACAGATCTGCAGACTCCTATCCAGCTTTCGCTCTTAAACGAAACACTAGACTTAACACAATCTCTCGCCATTACGAAAGTGTCACCTACGAACTACACCCAGCTCGGGCTGGGGGCTGAGAGCGGGGAATTTTATATCCCACCCACCACCCACTTGATAGCCATTGTCGAGGATTTAACCGACATGCTAGACTATGCCTCCGAAGACATCGATGGCATGGACGATGATGTCGATGCCGAACCAGGTCCAAACCCGCCTATCACTGGGCATTGGACGACGACTTCCATCTACGACATATACATGGTGGATACACCTGAGAAGAAGGACGACAATGGCACTCAAGATCTAGACAAGGACAAGCCCTTCGATGAACCACCTAAGCACTGGCATCAGTGGCGCCGCTCACGATCACGTCGGGCAAGGGAGAGCAACACCAGCACCGAATATAATGACACTCCGGACAGCGCCGAGGACTCCGACCACCCCGTCGAACCCGCGTCTGAGCAGGATGAAAGGGAAGAGGGTCAATACAACCCCGAACACGCTGATCACGAAGATTCAGAAGATAATAACTACTTACCTATCTCCGAAGAGGATGTTAGCCTTGGTGACAAAGATTTTATTGTCCCAGAGGAACCCCTCAAACAAGAACGCTTCTAGCGACAGCTCATCGCCACCGCGTGGAGCCCGAAAAAGAAACGGCAGCAACTTCAAGCCGAATAGGATACGCTCAACGACAGATGGACCAAGGTCCTAGCTGCCGAAGAATATGGCTTCGAGCGACCAGTAAAGTGTTACCCCCAAACGCAGGCAACTGCCACAATTCGACGACAAAGCCTTTGAGACAATACCATCAAATGCAATTATGCTGATCAACCAGACTAACCACCACGTGGACGGGACAAAATGGCTCATCACATCGAACATCAGCCCGCGCCCCCTCACCATAGAGGCAAGGGGACAGCGACTCCGGGCTACACGCACGACTTACGTCAGGACCTGACCAATAAAGCCGGCCAGACTAGATCGACTTATGGATCCAGAGGACGTGCCCTGGCACGAGATGACGGCCATCAAGCCTGGCACGATGAGCATAATCAAGTTTGGGGTTAGCACCGAACACAGATATCATCCGAACTATGTCGCGATGTCGCCCGGTATAGAGGTGCCGCACACCCTATGTGCTTTACCGATGAGGTAATGCAGCACCATTTCCGGAAGGGTTTAAACCCGTGAACATCGAGCAGTATGATGGAACGACGGATCCTGCCCTATGGATTGAAGATTTTCTTCTCCACATTCACATGGCTCGCAGAGATGACCTCCACGCCATTAAATACCTTCCTCTAAAGCTGAATGGACCAGCATGACACTGGTTGAATAGCCTCCCAAAGAACTCCATTGGGAGCTGGGAAGATTTAGAAGATGCTTCCCGGGCCAACTTTTAGGGCACTTATGTCCGGCCAGCGGATGCTGATGACCTAAGTCACATAGTCCAGCAACCCGGAGATTCAGCTTGCAAACTTTGGAATCAGTTCCTAATTAAAAGAACCAAATCATGGATTGTCTAGACACCGAAGCCTTAGCGGCCTTCAAACACATCATCCGTGACGAATGGCTTGCCCGACACCTCGGGCAGGAAAAACCGAAGACCATGACAGCTCTTACTGCACCTCATGACCCACTTCTCTGTAGGTGAAGATAGTTGATTGGCTCGTAGAAGCAACAGTTCCAGTGACCCCGGCACCTCTAAGGCCAGCGATGGCATGGTAGACCATGATGCAATAAAAACAAGCGTCAAAACAATAATGACGAAACCATGGATACGGTAGTAAATGCCGGATTCAGCGGTTCAAAACCTGGTCAATGGAAGAAGCCGTTCAAAGGTAATAGGGACGGTCCATCCAACTTGGACAAAATACTAGAGAGACCTTGCCAGATTCATGACACTCCTGACAAGCCCGCCAACCACACCAGTAGAAATTGCTGAGTTTTCAAGCAGGCCAGTAAGTTAAATACCGAACATAAGGGGAAAGGACCTCGAAGCGAGGACGACGATGAGCCCCGTCAGCCAAACACCAGGGGACAATAGCAGTTTCCCCCCCAAAGTGAAAACGGTGAACATGATCTATGTCACCCACATCCCCAAGAGAGAATGCAAATGCGCATTAAGGGACGTCTACGCCATAGAGCCTGTCGCCCCAAAATTCAACCCATGGTCGGCCTGTCCGATCACCTTTGATCATAGGGACAACCCAACCAGTATCCATCACGGAGGTTCGGCGGCCCTAGTACTTGATCCTATCATCGATGGATACCACCTCACCAGAGTCCTTATGGACGGCGGTAGCAACCTCAACTTGATCTATCAAGTACTATCCGTAAAATGGGTATCGACCCGTCAAGAATTAAGCCTAGTAAGACTACCTTTAAAGGAGTGATACCTGGCATGGAGGCTCGCTGCACGGGCTCCTTAACACTGGAAGTAGTATTCGGCTCTCCGAACAAGTTCCGAAGCGTAGAATTGATCTTTGACATCGTCCCTTTTCGCAGTGGTTATCATGCACTGCTTGGACGATCTGCTTTCATCCGCTTTAATGCAGTCCCGCATTATGCTTATCCGATGCTCGTCATCACAGTAAATGGAAATATGGAGCGCTCCCTCCGTATTGTGGAGCACACCGCGGCCTTAGCAGCCGAGGTACAGGGTGGGCTCATCAAACCGAACAGCTTATCGATCATCAAGACCCATGACATTGCTAAGCGAGTCTGATCCGCATCACAGTCCTATAGCTCGGTGGATCTGGAGCTTGAATAGCAGTTTAGCCTCTGTCGACCGGCCCACAAGGTTGCGGCATACGTACCGCGCATGCATAACTACGCACTTAAAATACCTTGGGCAACACCGGAGGCACACTGCAGAAAAGAACCATAGTACGGCTTGACCCTATTCGGACCCTAAATGTTTTTCCCACTGTAGGTTTGTTAAAACACCTACCCATGCTACGGTCGTACAGGGCCCCCTCTCTAGGTCCCTCTTTCTTACATACGACCATCAACTCCTCCTCTCAAAGGATTCCCTACCAAGGAGAAACGACGCAAACGTGCGGCAGGGCACCATTGGGATCTACAAACCATTACTCTTAGGCCCTGTGTAAACCTTTCCCTTGTGTAAACTTTTGGCATGTAACATGGCCTCGATATTCATGGCATTATCTATAAACAACACATCTATTAATGAGGGTATAAAGGAAGCAGCTGATCACTACTTTTGTTTGGCACTCATTCATATTATCATGCGTATTCCCTCCCTACTTCAAAACCGCCACATGTGCTTTAGTCCGGCCTTAACACCGGGGGCTGTATTCGGCCCTGCACATTTTACATCCTAACACCTATAGGGAACTCTTCGGCGTCCCAGATACTACATTATATGCATCGGCTCCAAATCATGTCTTTGGTCCATAGTTGGGTTGCCCGGCTCCTGTGCTTACCACCTTACGTTATGCTTGTTCGGCTAAGGTAGTAAAGGGAGAACTACTGCGATTGTATTTCTAGTTCGTCCGGTCAAGTACCTCAGTAGAGAAAACCGAAAACTGACTGTCATTATAAGCGAGAGCCGGTCGGTGATTCGACGACTTAGTATTATACTACAAATTGTTAGCAATTCACCCCGTGTTAAACGAGGGGTTGGTCTTCGTCCAGCCGCGTTGAAAAGGCAGCGCAGTCCGGATAGCCGCACATGCACTAGGGGCTAGTACTTAGCTCCACATTTAAAACTCCTATGGCTAAGTGAAGGTAATAAAGTCGCATAGTCCGATTGCCTGGTTCACCCCGCGGACACCTCCTTTACGGACCAAGACGTTGGATAAAGTGTGGTCACACATTATGTCAAACACCCCTGTAGTATCTACATGGGGGCTAAAGCCGACGACTGGAAACTTTCAACAATATAACTTTAAACGGCCACACAAGAGGACAAATCAATGGAAACAAAAAGTGCAAGCATAGATATCTCACAACACGAGTTCATGACATGGTTTGTACAACCCGAACACATTCAATCGAATATCACGTCCTTTGAACATTGCTCATCTACTACTCGGGCTCCTTCTATGACGTCGTTGAAGTACCTCTCTGGCTTCCAATGATCTTCGCCTTCGGGCAGACCTACGGTCGCCACTTCAGTGGCCTTCATCTTCGCCCATTGCATCTTGATGTGGGCGAAGGCCATCCGTGCACCCTCTATGCAGGTCGAACGCTTTTTAACATCAATCCACGGCTGCGCATCGACAAGCCACTTCACTAGGCCAAAGTAGCTGTTGGGAATAGGCATGGATGGCCAGAGTTGGAGTACTAGATCCTTCATGGGCAAGCCGGCCACCCTATGCAGCACCAATAGCTGCGTCAGCTCATTATTCAGAGGCACCTGGTGCTCCAGCGCGAGGAATTGCAACCAGAACAACTTCTCGGTCGAGTTCCCCTCCTGGGCTCAAAAGAACTGTGCGGCATCGGTGATGCTCCTCGAAATATCCGCAAATGCGCCTGGAGAACTCCACACTCGGGTAAGCAAGGTATACCTCTTACCTCTAAAGCTACTCTGCAAAAGAAAGGCCTTACCAGCCGCTATCTGTCATGCCTGCTGGATCTCCTCGCGAGCACCCCGGGACTCGATTCGTGCCTCTTTGGCATCATGGAGGGGCTTGGCAAGCTCAGACGAGTGGTCCGAAGTCTTCTACTCCAAGGCCTCACATTTGCTGATGGCATCCTTCAGCTCATGCTTGACTTCGGCCACCCGAGCTTCATGGTGGTGGTGGGCAGTTTGCTCGGCCTCCAGCTCTGCAGCTGCTTTGTCAGCGGCTGCCTTATTTGCCTCTGCCTCCTTCTTGGCTCGGGCAAGGGCACCCTTGAGGGTCTCGACCTCAGCTGCGCCAACTATGATCATAACCAAAGAATTCCAAGAGTTAACCTCTCAATATATATATCACTTCTGATATGAAAATAAATTCCTTCTTAACATTTTCCGCACACCTTGCGTTTCCTCGAACCGCTTGCTGATGTGGTCGAGCTCCTCATCGGCCACTCGAAGCTTCCAATTGAGTTCGGAAACCTCTGCGGCATGGGCGGTAGCCGCCAACATGGAGGCCTGTTACAAAAATAGCACAATATGTTATTATCCGAATTATTATGTGGATCCTCTGCTCAATTTTTTCTAAACCGGACAGAGCCTCAGGGGCTAATGTCTGTAGATAGGTTTATCCTTTCATATGAAAAGTTTTTAGAACATTACGTCGCATACCTCAAAGCCTGTCAGTAGGCTGCAGAAGGCTTCATTCAGTCCGCTTTTAGCAGACTTGACCTTCTCCATAACCGCACCCATCAGGGTGCGGTGCTCCTCCATGATGGAAGCACTTTGCAATGCTTCCTCCAGATCATGAGGCACCTCTGGGTTAATGGAGGTTCTTGATGGAGCTGCTGCTCCTTCCCCCTCTTTCGAAGGGGGGCCGCTTATCCGATTCCGGAGTCGCATTGGTCTTCGGAATGGTGTTCGGTGGGCGCCCGGATTGTTGGGGCTCCCCACCATTGATTGTCATGGGGGTCGCCTCCCCCAGGTCTTTGGCGACTGAGGTGTTAAGCTCATGCGCTTTCTCGACAGCCTTGTTCGCCCCTTCTCAGCCAGGAGGAGTCCTTTGGGATGACACTTCGGTGTCCTCCATGGCGATAGGCGAGGGGGCTCGCGGCAGCATGTCACTCTCCTCCTACTCGGGCGGCAGGGAGTTCCCCTCCAATAATGGAGTGTGAGGGACCTCAGAGGGAGGGCTGAAAGGCAAATAACAAAACAACTTACATAATGGAACCGGAAGACTGAAGATGAATAGTAAGTTTCTGAATACTTATGATTTGGCCAGGGGCTTCACCCTGGGAGGTCTCTTGGGGACTTGGTCGGACTCTCAGTCCAAACTGTCCATGAGGGCCAGCTTCCCTCTTTTTGGCACTTCCCTCTCCGGGTCTTCAGAGGCGGTCCTCCTTTTCCTCCTACCCTTGTGGGGGGAGTCGCTTTTTGATAACCCACAAGTATAGGGGATCGCAACAGTTTTCGTGGGTAGAGTATTCAACCCAAATTTATAGATTCGACACAAAGAGAGCCAAAGAATATTTGAAGGTATTAGCAGCTGAGTTGTCAATTCAACCACACCTGGAGATTAATTATCTGCAACAAAGTGATTAGTAGCACAGTAGTATGATAGTTTTGATGATAACAGTAATAGTAACGGTAACAGGAACAATGATAGCAATGATATTATAGCAGTAATGATAGCAGTAGCAATAGTAGTAACTTATCAAGAACAATATATGATAAATTTGTAGGCATTGGATGAGTGACTCATTGGATGATATTCATCATGAGATAGTTATAACCTAGGGCGATACGACACTAGCTCCAGTTCATAAATATAATGTAGGCATGTGTTCCGTAAATAGTCATACGTGCTTACGAAAAGAACTTGCATGACATCTTTTGTCCTACCCTCCCGTGGCAATGAGGTCCTATTGGAAACTAAGGGATATTAAGGCCTCCTTTTAATAGAGAACTGGAACAAAGCATTAGCACACGGTGAATACATGAACTCCTCAAACTACAGTCATCATCGGGAGTGGTCCCGACTATTGCCACTCCGAGGTTGCCGGATCATAACGCGTAGTAGGTGACTATAACTTGCAAGATCGGATCTAGAACATGGATATAATGATGATAACATAAACGGTTCAGATATGAAATCATGGCACCCGGGCCCAAACTGATAAGCATTAAGCATGGCAAAGTCATAGCAACATCAATCTCAAAACACAGTGGATACTAGGGATCAAGCCCTAACAAAACTAACTCGATTACACGATGAATCTCATCCAACTCCTCACCGACCAGCGAGCCTATGAAGGAATTACTCACTCCCAGTGGGGAGCATCATGGAATTGGTGATGGAGATGTGCTGGTGATGACGAAGATCGAAGATCCCCCTCTCCGGAGCCCCAAACGGACTCCAGATCTGCCCTCCCAAGGAAGAAGAGGGCTTGGCGGCGGCTCTGTCTCGTGAAACGCGATAATTCTTTCTCCCTGATTTTTTTCTAGAAATATGGGATTTATAGCGTTGGTTTGAGGGTCAGTGGGGCCACCAGGTGGGCAGCACCCACCCGGGCACGCCTAGGGAGGCTGGCGCGCCCTGGTGGGTTGTGCCCACCCAGGTGCCCCCCTCAGGTCCATCCTGGCTCCAGAAATTCTCTTATTTTATATAAAAAATCCTCGCAAAGTTTTGTTCCATTCTGAGAACTTTTATTTCTACACAAAAATAACACCATGGTAGTTCTGCTGAAAACATCGTCAGTTTGGGGTTAGTTTCATTCAAATCATGCAAATTAGAGTCCAAAACAAGAGGAAAAGAATTAGGAAAAGTAGATACGTTGGAGACGTACCAACTCCCCCAAGCTTAAAGATTTGCTTGTCCTCAAGCAATTCAGTTGATAAACTGAAAGTGAAAAAGAAAAACTTTTACGAACTCTTTTGCTCTTGTTTCATAAATAAGCTTAAACAACACCCATGTTTTCAGCAAGGATTATAACTAACCATGTCGACCATAACTCTTAAAAATTATATTAACTCATATCAATGACATAATCAACTACAGAGCAATAATAAGATATCTCAAATAGCAACACGTTGTCAAAACAACCATGATATAATATGACAATAGTGGTATCTCGCTAGCCCTTTCTGAGACCACAAAACATAAATGCAGAGCACCCCCAAAGTTCAAGCAACGACTAAACATTGTAATTCATGGTAGAAAAGATCCAATCATGATGCACCCAACATTAGCTATACACAATGCATCAGCATGACAGCAGTGCTCTCGGGTTCTGGCGCTTATTTGAGAAGGTAATGACACGACATAAAAGTAAATAGATAGTCCCTTCGCAGAGGGAAACAATGATTTGCAGAGGTGCCAGAGCTCATGTTTCTAAAACAGATGTAAATGAAATTTTGAGACATTCACCCTTCTTATTCACTTTACGACCATTAGTTATCAATATCTTCTGTGCTAAGCACGCTAGTGGCGGTTCCCAAGCGGAAATGTAAATGTTATGACACCATTGGGAGTTTTTGTTTGATTATTTGTAAGCCCTTTTATGTTTGCAGTTTGGGACTGGGCATCCCTATTACCGCCCTTTTCTCGTGCGATGGCGAGTGAATAAACACTCGATCTGAGAATAACCCACTTAGCATGGAAGATACCGACTACCTCCTATCGTTCCATGAATGATCCAGGCACACAAAAAGGATATTTATTTGAAGTTTTTAGAGGTGGCACATGCAAATTTACTTAGGACGGCAGGGTAATACCGCATATAGGTAGGAATGGTGGACTCATATGGAATAACTTGGGTTTCAGGTTTTTTGATGTACAAGCAGACTTCCCACTTAGTACTGGCGAAGGCTAGCAAATAGGTTGAGAAGCGGCCAGCTAGAGAGCAACAACGGTCATGAACATGCATTATGCATAAGTAACATTGGAAACTAGCATGAGTAGGATATGAACACCATGGAAATATCATAGAGGCTATGTTGGATTTGATTCAACTACATGTTAAGTCAAGCCACTCGAACATTCAGAGGAGGATACCATATCATCATACTACATCAGAATCATTTTAACACAATGTTGATATCCAAGATAAGTCATTACTCACTCCTAGCTACTTATGCATGGCATGAGAAACTATAATCTCTAATTGTCATTGCAAACATGTTTGACAATAATAGGTTGAAGCATGGATACTAGGTTATACATATTTACAAAAACAGAACAAGTCGAGTTCATACCCGTTTCTCTTTGCCACAACCAATTCATCTAATATCGTCATTATTGCCTTTCACTTGCACGACCGAATGATTTGAAATAATAATAGTGCAAGAGTGCTGTGGACTAAGCTGGAATCTGCAAACATTTTATTCAAGAGGAGAAGACAAGGTAATATGGTCTCTTTGTTAGATCAACAACAATGCAAATGAGAGCGACTCAACATTTTCATCATGGTCTTCTCCTCGGTATGACTCGATAAAAGAAAAAGAAATTCAGAGAAACACATTGAAATATTTTTGGAGTTTTTGGTTTTTTGAAAGCAAGCAAACGAAAAAGGGAAAAGCAAAAACAAGAAAAACTATTTAGATGGGAAAGCTCCGAACAAGTAAAAGAAGAACAAGGAAATCTTTTTGGGTTTTCTTTTTAGTGCTACAATAGTTTAAACTAGAAAGAAAAACAAAAAAGAAGCAAGAAATGTATTTTTGTGATTTTTTTGAAGTTTTTCAAACACACAAGAAGAAAGCAAGAAAAATAATTTAAGCATGGATGATACAATGAAAATGTGTGGACACCAACAACTGGAATGAAATGTGTGAACATGAATGTAATGTCGCTGGGAATACGTACTCCCCCAAGCTTAGGCTTTTGGCCTAACTTGGCAATCAGTTAGTAGCCTGGATGGTAGTTGGCATGGTAGCTCACGGAGGCCCTCGGCGCCGATTCCTCAGCCCGCCGTGTTGCCTCCACTGCTATGTTGTGCTGCAGTCTGCCTGAAATGTAGGGACCGAGTTTGGCATTGTGAACTAGTTGCTCAAATTCCTCCTTAATACCAACTCTCGCCATGTAGTCGTCACATTGCCATAAGCACGTTTTGGTGGTGGTACTTCAAATGGATTTTTCGCTTGGTTTAGCATAGGACCGGCGAACAGAGCTGCTACTAGAGGATGCCTCCGAGGATCTCCTACTTGAAGAACTCCTTCCAAAGAAGTTCATAATGTTCACGTACAATTTTCTGAAAATTTTTGGTCATGAAAAATTTAGTAACAAAACTTCACAAAATTGATAGCAACTACACATAGGGATGTATAGAGGCCATAGAAAGCATTCAAACTACTTAGAACTCTAAGAATTCAACATGCAATATCATCAAGCAACAAATCCCTGAAACAGTTTCAGAAATGGAGCTTTGAGCAAAGAGATCAAAATCCGCGGTTTCGGGAGCAGGAACACGAGAGAGAGAGAGAGTGTGTGTGTTGGTGATTTTTTTGGGTGAATGGAGTGGTGTGGGAGGAAGAAGTAAGTGAGGGGGCCAACCAGGTGGGCAGCACCCACCAGAGCGCGCCTGGGGGTGCTGGCGCGCCCAGGTGGGTTGTGCCCACCTGGTGCACCTCCCTCTGATATTATTTTCACCAGAAATTCATAAATATTCAGGAAAAAATCGTATCTGGTTTTCAGAGCATTCTGAGAACTTTTATTTTTTGGTCATTTTTTATTGCACGGAAAAAGCAGAAAACAGATAAAGCTAGTATTTTATTTTATTTAACTAATAAAAACAGAAAACAAAAGGTAGGGACACAAGGTAGTTCTTACTAAATTGATCAACTTCATACCTCTAAAAAACGATCCATTAATAAGGTTGATCAAGTCTTATTAACAACCACTTTCGATTAGCATGAAACCGAAGAACTTCCGTAAATCATAAGTTACCTCAATGGGGATATGAATGTCCCCAACAATAAGCATTTCATATTTCTTTTTAACAATAGGTGGAGGTAGTTGAAAACTTCCAATAGTGATTGTCAGAGATTTTTCAATAACGTTAATACCATTCACTTGGAATTGTTTCTTCGGAAAGTGCACCGTATGCTCATTACCATTGATATGAAAACTAACCTTGCTTTTATTGCCATCAATGACAGCCCCTGCAGTATTCAAGAAGAGTATACCAAGGATAATCGACATGTTTTCATCCTCGGGCATCTCAAGTATAACAAAGTCAGTCAAAATAGTAACATTAGCAACAACAACGGGCACATTCTCACAAAAACCGATAGGTATGGCAGTTGATTTATCAGCCATTTGCAATTATATTTCAGTAGGTGTGAGTTTATTCAAATCAAGTCTTTTATATAAAGAGAAAGACATAACACTAACACCAGCTCCCAAATCACACAAAGCAATTTTCACATAATTTATTTTAATGGAGCAAGGTATAGTTGGTATTCTCGGATCTCCAAGTTTTTTAGGTATTCAATCTTTGGAAGTGTAATTAGCAAGCATAGTGGAGCTTTCAGCTTCCGGTATTTTTATCTTATTAGTGATGATGTCTTTCATATACTTTGCATAAGGAGGCATTTTCAAAATATCAGTCAAGCGAGTGCGCAAAAAGACATGCCTAATCATTTCAGCAAAGCGTTCAAATTCTTCATCGTCTTTCTTTTTAGCTGACTTAGGTGGAAAGGGCATAGGCTTTTGAACCCATGGTTCTCTTTCCTTTCCATGTTTTCTAGCAACAAAGTCTCTTTTATCATATCTTTTATTCTTAGGTTGTGGGTTGTCAAGATCAACAGCTGGTTCTATCTCAACATCATTATCCGGTTCTTTATCATTAGGTTGAGTGTTTTTATGAACCTCCTCATTATCTTTTTCATTATCAGAAGGTTTTTCTACTTCTGGTTCACTAGAGGCATGAAAAGTCTTATCATTTTTCTTCTTCTTTTTCTTTTTAGAAGAACTAGGTGCAGTGTTGTTGTTCCTTTGAGAATCTTGTTCAATTCTCTTTGTTATCCCTCAGGATAAAGTGGTACCTGAGTCATTTTACCTCCTCTAGTTGCTACTCTAATAGCAAAGTCACTTATATTATTGTTCATTTCATCAAGCAACTCTCTTTGAGATTTAGCAACTTGTTCTAATTGAGTTTGAACCATAGAGGCATGTTTTCCTACACCTCTAACATCATTTGAGATTCTAAACAACAAGTCACTTAAGCGAGCAATCATATCAGAGTTGTATTTCAATTGTTTATTAACATTAGTATTGAAGTGATCTTGCTTTCTAATGTAATTATCAAACTCATAAAGGCATTGACTAGGATGTTTATTATGAGGATCATTACTATCATTGAATTTCATTAAAGATTTTACCTCTACCACCTTAGGTGGTGGTGGCGCTTCAAGCCCATGTATTTCTTTGATAGGTGGTAAAATTTTAACAACCTCGGCCTTAATACCTTTTTCCTTCATATATTTCTTTGCCTCTTGCATATCTTTAGGACTGAGATATAAGATACCCCTCTTCTTCGGAGTGGGTTTAATAGGTGCTTCAGGAGGAGTCCAATCATCATAATTTTCCAATATCTTATTCAATAATTCTTCATCTTGCTCAATAGTTCATTCCCTGAAAACACAACCAGCACAAATATCTAGGAAGTCCCTAGAAGCATCGGTTAGTCCATTATAGAAGATATCAAGTATTTCATTTTTCTTAAGAGGATGATCAGGCAAAGCATTAAGCAATTGGAGAAGCCTCCCCCAAGCTTGTGGGAGACTCTCTTCTTCAATTTGCACAAAGTTAAATATTTCCTACAAGGCAACTTGTTTCTTATGAGCAGGGAAATATTTTCCAGAGAAGTAATAGATCATATCCCGGGGACTACGCACATAACCAGGAGCAAGAGTATTGTACCAAGCCTTAGCATCACCCTTTAATGAGAACGGAAATAACTTGAAAATATAGTAATAGCGAATCTTCTCATCATGAGCAAAAAGGGTAGCTATATCATTCAACTTAGTAAGATGTGCCACAACAGTTTCAGTTTCATAACCATGGAAAGGGTCAGATTCAACCAAAGTGATTAACTCTGGGTCGACAAAGAGCTCATAATCCTTATCAGCAATAACAATAGGTGAAGTAGCAAACTCAGGATCACATTTCATTTTAGCATTCAGAGATCTTTCTTTATACTTGCACAATAATTTCTCTATCATCTCTATCCTTATAAGCAAGAATATCTCTAGTTGCCTCCTCACTCATAGTATAACCTTCCGGTACCTTTGGCAATTCATATCTAGGAGGACTAGTTCTAGTAGGTGTTTCGGTATTTTCACTTTCAAGTTCACCATCAGGTTCAACAATATCATGTTGTCTTACTCTAGCAATTTGTTCATCAAGAAATTCACATAGTGGCACATCATCATCAGGCAAGGTACTAGCATCATCATGAGTAGCATTCATAGCAGAAGTAGCATCATCAATAACTTGCGACATATCAGAATTAATAGCATGTTGTGGAGTTGCAAGTTTACTTATAATAGAAGGTGAATCTAAAGTAGAACTGGATGGCAGTTCCTTACCTCCCCTCGTCTTTGAGGGAAAAATCGTAGTCTTAGCATCTTTCAGATTCTTCATAGTGATAATATGATAATAATCCCAAGTTACTCAACAAATATAGCTATGCTCCCCGGCAATGGCACCAGAAAAAGGTCTTGATAGCCAACAAGTATAGGGGATCGCAACAATTTTTGAGGGTAGAGTATTCAACCCAAATTTATAGATTCGACACAAGGGGAGCCAAAGAATATATGAAGGTATTAGCAACTGAGTTGTCAATTCAACCACACCTGGAGATTAATTATCTGCAGCAAAATGATTAGTAGCACAGTAGTATGATAGTTTTGATGATAGCAGCAATAGTAATAGTAACAGTAACAGTGATAGCAGTGATATTATAGCAGTAACGATAGCAGTAGCAACAGTAGTAACTTAGCAAGAACAATATATGATAAATTCATAGGCATTGGATCAGTCACTCGTTGGATGATATTCATCTTGAGACAGGTATAACCTAGGGCGATACGACACTAGCTCCAGTTCATAAATATAATGTAGGCATGTGTTCCGTAAATAGTCATACATGCTTATGGAAAGAACTTGCATGACATCTTTTGTCCTACCCTCCCATGGCCGTGGGGTCCTATTGGAAACTAAAGGATATTAAGGCCTCCTTTTAATAGAGAATTGGAACAAAGCATTAGCACACGGTGAATACATGAACTCCTCAAACTACGTCATCACCGGGAGTGGTCCCGACTATTGTCACTCCGGGGTTGCCGGATCATATCGCGTAGTAGGTGACTATAACTTGCAAGATTGGATCTAGAACATGGATATAGTGGTGATAACATAAACGGTTTAGATCTGAAATCATGGCACCCGGGCCCAAAGTGACAAGCATTAAGCATGGCAAAGTCATAGCAACATCAATCTCAGAACATAGTGGATACTAGGGATCAACCCGTAACAAAACTAACTCGATTACTTGATAAATATCATCCAACTCCTCACTGACCAGCGAGCCTATGAAGGAATTACTCACTCCAAGTGGGGAGCATCATGGAATTGGCGATGGAGATGTGTTGGTGATGACGAAGACCCCCCTCTCCAGAGCCCCAAACGGACTCCAGATCTGCCCTCTCGAGGAAGAAGAGGGCTTGGCGGCGGCTCCGTCTCGTGAAACACGATAATTCTTTCTCCTTGATTTTTTTTCTGGAAATATGGGATTTATAGCGTTGGTTTGAGGGTCAGCGGGGCCACCAGGTGGGCAGCACCCACCCGGGCGCGCCTGGGGGGGCTGGCGCGCCCTGGTGGGTTGTGCCCACCCAGGTGCCCCCTCAGGTCCATCTTGGCTCCAGAAATTCTCTTATTTGATATAAAAAATCCTTGCAAAGTTTCGTTCCATTCCGAGAACTTTTATTTCTTTATAAAAATAACACCATGGTAGTTTTGCTGAAAACAGTGTTAGTCCGGGGTTAGTTTCATTCAAATCATGCAAATTAGAGTCCAAAACAAGAGGAAAAGCGTTAGGAAAAGTAGATACCTTGGAGATGTATCACTTTCCACCTCCTCTTCCTCTTCTTCCTCATTTCCCTTGTGGGAGGAGAGGACTTCGGTCACTCTGGACATGGTGTCTAAAGGACCTTTGCAGCAGGGGCCGCCCTTGGCCTCCTTGCCCTTCTTATTGGCCTTCTTCTCCAGCGCCTGATAAGGCACCGGGACCAGCATCTCCGTTAGCTGAGGTGTGGCTGGGTTCTTTGGCAGCGGAGCCGGACAGTTGATCTGTTCCCCTTTGCCGTCCAGCCCTATACGGAAGGCAGGAGATTTAATCTTTATCATATTTGAAGTATTAACCAGATAGGTCTTCGGAAAGACTATGCTTACCACTGGGGCCAGATTCTCGATGTCGAGTCCGATGTCCTCGGTCTTCATCGGCCAACTTTTCTGGGCCTTGAAGAGCAGCTTCCATATGTCTTCGTGCATGGTGCCAAAGAAGCGCTTCAAGGTCCATGGCTTCTACGGATTGAACTCCCACACGAGGGAGGCCCGGAGTTGGCAGGGAAGGATACAGTGGAAGAGCATCACATGAATCACGTTTGTGAGACCAGAGTTTGTGCCCAACACGTTGGAGATGTGTTTCCATAGCATCTTCACCTCCGATTGGGACCCCCACTCAAGGCCCTTGGCGGTCCATGAGGTGAGTCTCATTGGGGGTCCAGATCTGAAGTCAGGTGTGGCCACCCATTCGGCATCGCGGGGTTCGGTGATGTAGAACCACTCCTGCTGTCACACCTTGTCAGTCTCAACAAAGGCCCCCTTGTGCCTGGTGGCATTGGGGAGCTTGCTCACCATGGCCCCGCCACAGTCCGCACGTTGTCCGTCGACCACCTTCGACTTCAGATTGAAAACCTTGAGCCATAGGCCGAAGTGAGGCGGGATGCAGAGCAGAGCCTCACACACGACGATGAACGCCGAGATGTGGAGGAAGGAATTTGGGGCTAGATCGTGGAAATCTAACCCGTAGTAGAACATGAGACCGCAGACGAAGGGGTGGAGGGGAAACCCTAGCCCTCGAAGGAAATGGGGGATGAACACGACCATCTCACCGGGCCCCGGAGTAGGGACAACCCGATCTTTATCAAGGAGCCTATGCACGATATCCGCGGACAGATAGCCCGCGCTCCGGAGATCCTTAACGTCCTTTTTGGTGACGGAGGTGGCCTCCCATTTGCCCTTGGCACCGGACCCGGCCATGGCTGGGGAGGATGGTGGCGGTGGGAAAGACCAGAGCTTTGGGGCGCTGGTGTGACGCCCCTGATTCAATCGTACACTAATCATGCATGCAAACGTGTACGATCAAGATCAGGGACTCACGGGAGGATATCATGACACAACTCTAAAAGTAAAATAAGTCATACAAGCATCATATTACAAGCCAGGGGCCTCGAGGGCTCGAATACAAGTGCTCGACATAAACGAGTCAACGGAAGCAACAATATCTGAGTACAGACATAAGTTAAACAAGTTGCCATAAGATGGCTAGCACAAACTGGGATATAGATCGAAAGGGGCGCGGGCCTCCTGCCTGGGATCCTCCTAACTACTCCTGGTCGTCGTCAGTGGCTTGCACGTAGTAGTAGGCACCTACAGTGTAGTAGGAGTAGTCGTGGATGGTGGCGTTTGGATCCTGGGCTCCAACGTCTGGTTGCGGCATCCGAGAAGAAAAGAAAAGAGGGGGAAAAGAGGGAGCAAAGCAACCATGAGTACTCATCCAAAGTACTCTCAAGCAAGGATCTACACTACATATGCATGGGTTATGTGTAAAGAGGCAATATCGGTGGACTAAACTGCAGAATGCCAGAATAAGAGGGGGATAGCTAGTCCTATCGAAGACTACGCTTCTGGGAGCCTCTGTCTTGCAGCATGTAGAAGAGAGTAGATTGAAGTCCTCCAAGTAGCATCGCATAGCATAATCCTACCCGGCAATCCTCCCCTCGTCGCCCTATGGAAAATCGATCATTGGGTTGTGTGTGGAACTTGTGTGGGTGTGTTTTATTAAGTATCCGGTTCTAGTTGTCATAAGGTCAAGGTACAACTCCGGGTCGTCCTTTTACCGAGGGACACGACTATTCGAATAGATAAACCTCCCTGCAGGGGTGCACCACATAACCCAACACACTCGATCCCCTTTGGCCGGACACACTTTCCTGGGTCATGCCCGGCCTCGAAAGATCAACATGTCGCAGCCCCACCTAGGCACAACAGAGAGAGGTCAGCACGCCGGTCTAAATCCTATGCGTGCAGGGGTCTGGGCCCATCGCCCATTGCACACCTGCACGTTGCGAGGGCGGCCGGAAGCAGACCTAGCCTCCCTAATACAAGTGCAGGCGTTCCAGTCCAATTCGGCGCACGCCGCTCATTCGCTGACGTCAAGAAGGCTTCGGCTGATACCACGACGTCGAGTGCCAATAACTGTTCCTGCGTAGTTGGTTAGTGCATATAGGCCAATGGCCAGACTCAGATCAAATACCAAGATCTCGTTAAGCGTGTTATTATGAAGTAACCGCGAACGCCGACCAGGGCCAGGCCCACCTCTCACCTAGGTGGTCAACCTGCCCTGTCGCTCCGCCACAAAGATCCACATAGAGGGCCGTCGGGACAAATGTCCTTTCAGTCCCCAATCCGTGAATCACTCGCGGGTACTCTACGAGCCGACCCGACTTTAGTCACCATATGTATAGTATGTAAGTATGTATAGTATATACTCGTGATCACCTCCCGAGTGATCATGGTCCGATAGTATAGCAAGGCAGACTGACAAGAATGTAGGGCCAATGATGATAAACTAGCATCGTATACTAAGCATTTAGGATTGCCGGTAAGGTATCAACGACTGTAGCAACAATGACAGGCTATGCAACAGAATAGGAGTAACCAAATAGTAACATGCTACACTACTCTAATGCAAGCTGTAGAGAGAAGAATAGGCGATATCTGGTGATCAGGGGGGGCTTGGCTGGTTGCTCTGGCAAGAAGGAGGGGTCGTCAACTCCGTAGTAGAACTGGGTAGTAGCAACGTCGGTCTCGTAGTCTACCAGAGAGAAGAGCCGGAAGAAACAGTAAATTCAATGCAAACATAAGCATGACGATGCATGGCATGACAATGAGCAGTGTTAGGTGTGCCCTAATGCGATAGTAGGTGATACCGGCGAAAGGGGGAAACATCCGGGAAAGTATCCTCGGTGTTTCACGTTTTCGGACAGATGAACCGGAGGTGAAATGTTGCAGGTTCACTATGCTAGGGACGCGTGACGGATGAATGGGCTGTGGATTCGAATTCGTCTCGTCGTTCTGAGCAACTTTCAAGTACAAAGTTTTTCCATCCGAGCTACGGTTTATTTTATATTAATTTTAAAAGATTTAATCATTTTTAGAATTTAGATAATTATTTTACATCAACATTATCCAGAATAGTGTATGCTGACATCATCATGATGTCAACAAACTAACATGTGGGTCCCAGCTGTCATTGACTGTTAACTAACCTAACAGATTAATTGACTAACCTAAGTGATTAGGTTAATCTAATAATGATTAATTAAGTTAATTAATTAATATTTTGTTTATTATTATTATATTTAATTCTTTTTTTAATAAAACGTTCCAGGGGCTGGGCCCCGTTGTCCAGTGGCCTAGGGCCTAATGGGTGCGGGCGACGGTTTCGGGCGCGACCCAATCGGGCGCACGCCCAGGGGCGCCGTGGCGGACGAGGCCAGCGAGGCCGGGTGGTCACCGGAGGGGGACGCCGGCGGCAGAGTAGCAGGACGGTGCCGGAATGGGGTCGTGCGAACGGGCGCCAGGCAGGGAGCGTTGGGCGCAGCCAGGGGCGACGTCGTCAGGCGAGGCCGAGGGCCAGAGGGGGAGTGGCCGTGGTCGAGCCAGACGGCCGGGATGAGGCACGGACGCCAGGGCGCGGCCCTGGCCGCGCTGGTCGCAGTGGTGGCCGGGACCAGTAGGGGAGGCGAGCGGGGTATGTGCCGGTGGGAGGCCAGAGTGGCCAGAGTGGCGCAGTGGGGCGGCTCAGCCAAGGGGAATGCAGGCGCAACGGTGGGCCAGTGGCCGGAGTGGCCACGGGAGGCAGCGGTTAGGCGCACCATGGGATCCCGCGCGAGGGGCGAGCATGGGAGGTGCCGATGCGCGGGCGTGACAAGCGGGCGTGGCCGGTGCGAGGGTGCACGGTGTTCGTGGTGACGGTGACCAGCGTGATGCGGGGAAGAGAAGAGGAGGCTGGGGGCCTCATCGAGGGAGTGTAGGGCATGGGGAAGTGGTACTCGAGGTGGGGGACGGGGATGACGCACGCAGGGGAGGCAGGCCGGTGGGGAGGAGGAAGCAGGCCGGCGAGGAAGTCTGGCGAGGTCCTTGGGTGGCGGCGAGCACGGTCGATCTGGGTGGCAGGGTCGTTCCCCCACGATCCCGATCTGGATCGGGGATGAGG
>NC_057804.1:327518712-327526697 GCF_018294505.1 Triticum aestivum | reverse complement strand
CGTGGAGGGGGGGGGAAGTGGGGCGATGGGAGTTAGGGTTTGCGGGGGGGAGGGGGGGTGAGGGGATAAGGGGAGTGGGGGCACGACCAGTTGGGCCAGGTGGGACGGCCTGGTTGGCCCGATGGCCAGCTGGGCCGAGGCCTGGTGGGGCGGGGTCCTTTTTTTTTCTTTTGCTTTGTTTTATTTCTTTTCTTTATTTTTCTTTTCTGTTTTAATTCATTTTAAGTATTTAGACATTTTCTAAAAATGTTTTTACTTCACCATAATTACTTATGCAATAATTGGCACAGTCTGAACATTTTTGTTTTAATGTTTGAAAACTTTGGTTGTTTGCCATATTTTGAATTTGATTTTTGAACCGGTTTTGAACTAACGAAAGATTAGCAACAGTAACGGAGGTGACGTGGCATCATTAGCAGAGTTTCACTGTAGCTTAATTATCCGGGCGTTACAAATCTCCTCCACTACAGGAAATCTCGTCCCGAGATTTATGAGGTAGAAGGGAACAGTGCGAGGTACTCTTTGTGCAGACGATCGTCTCGTTCCCATGTGGCTTCATCTTCAGAATGATGCGGCCACTGAACTTTGAGGAACTTGATCGCCTTCTGACGTGTGCGACGTTCAGCTTGGTCGAGAATGCGGATCAGATGCTCTTTATAGGAGAAGTCCTATTGCAACTCAAGCACTTCATGATCCACTGCTCGGATTGGGTCCTTGAAGCAGCAGCGGAGTTGCGACACGTGGAACACATCATGAACCTAAGAAAGGTTCGGCGGAAGCTCCAGTTGGTATGCCACTTTTCCATGCCTTTCCAGAATAGTGAAATATAGCGAGGAGCTAGCTTGCCCTTGATCCCGAAGCGGCGAGCACCCTTCATTGGTGTGACTCGAAGATAAGCCTTTTCGCCAGGTTGATAGACCATGTCCTTATGATGACGGTCATACTGACTCTTCTGACATGACTGAGCAGTCTTGAGATTCTCGTGA
This sequence comes from Triticum aestivum, assembly GCF_018294505.1. Lineage (NCBI taxonomy): Eukaryota > Viridiplantae > Streptophyta > Magnoliopsida > Poales > Poaceae > Triticum > Triticum aestivum. The sequence continues at coordinate 327,525,711 of NC_057804.1, read as the reverse complement.
ATAATGCAAACTTGTTCTTCGGCATGTTGGATAATATCCGGACCAAAGAGTGGACGTTCCCCAGTTTCTGACCAGTTCAGAGGGGTTCGACACTTTCGTCCATATAACACTTCGAAGGGGGCATCTTCAGACTAGCTTGATAGCTATTATTATAAGAGAACTCAGCATACCGGAGAGATTCCTCCCATTTCTTGCCGAAGGAAATAACACAAGCTCGAAGCATGTCTTCAAGAACTTGGTTGACACGTTCAACTTGCCCTTGCGACTGAGGATGAAAAGCAGTGCTGAAAGACATATGAGTCCCCATAGCTTCTTGGAAACTTGCCCAGAATCTTGAAGTGAATAAGCTGCCACGGTCTGAACTAATTACCAATGTGAATACCATGAAGTGAGACAATTCTAGACATGTAGAGGGTTGCCAGCTGACTAGCAGTGATCGTTTCTTTAACAGCCAGAAAATGTGCAACTTTAGAAAGCTGGTCAATGACGACAAGAATAGCATCATTACCTTTCTGCGATTTGGGGAATCCAGTGACGAAGTCCATTTCAACATGGTCCCATTTCCATTCAGGAATAGAGATAGGTTGCAGAGTTCTAGCAGGCCATTGATGCTCTGCTTTGATACGACGACAAACGTCACACTCAGCAACATAACGAGCAATATCTTGCTTCATATTAGACCACCAGAATCTCTGACGAATGTCTTGGTACATCTTGGTGCTACCGGGATGAATAGACAAAGGTGTATCATGAGCTTCTTTCATAACCTCCTGAGTCTTATCTAGGTTATCTTTTGAAGGGACCACTAGGCGACCTTTAAAGAACAAAGTGCCAGTACCATCTATAGTGAAGAACGAGGGCTTTCCTTCTTCAAGATAGCGCTTAATCTTGTGGGCTTGAGAGTCATACTTCTGCAGCGCTTTGATGCTTTCCACGAGATCTGGTATAGCAACCAAGGTATTGAGAGAACCATGGGAAACAACATGGAGGTTCATTTTTTGGAACCCCGGGGGAGGGGGAGCGAGTGCACCAGGAGGAACAATATGGAGGTTCAGCTTTTTGAATTCTTCAACAAGCAAGGGCTGAACTTTCTGAACCTGGAGGTGGTTGTAGTAAGATTTGCGGCTCAAGGCATCAGCCATTACATTAGCCTTGCCTGGAGTATAGGAGATACCCAAGTTAAAATCTGCAACAATCTCCATCCATCTTTGCTGACGGAGGTTCAGGTCTGGCTGAGTAAACAGATACTTCAGACTTTGGTGGTCGGTGAAGATCTCGCAATGATTACCGAGAAGGTAATGTCGCCACTATTTTAGTGCATGTATAACAATAGCAAGCTCGAGGTCATGAACTAGATAGTTCTCTTCATGAGGGCGCAATTGACGAGAGGCATAAGCAATCACTTTGCGCTCTTGCATTAGGACAGCGCCTAGGCCTTGATGTGAAGCATCACAATAAATGACGAAGTCCTTCTTAGTATTTGGAGGAGCAAGCACTGGGGCAGAGGTCAACTTGTCTTTGAGCGCCTGGAAACTTTCCTGACACTTTTCTGTCCACTCAAACTTGACACCCTAATGAAGCAGGTTAGTCAGAGGTCTAGCGATCTTGGAGAAGTTCTCGACGAATCAACGGCAATAGCTGGCGAGTCCGAGAAAACTTCTGACTTGCTTGACATTCTTCGGAGGAGTCCAATGGAGAATAGCCCGAACTCGCTCAGGGTTGACGGCAATACCATCCTTGGAGATGACATGCCCAAGATAGGTTACTTCGGGAAGCCAGAATTCACACTTGGAGAACTTGGCATAGAGTTGATGCTCTCTAAGCTTTTCCAGAACAAGACGAAGATGTTCAACATGTTCTTCTTCATTCTTGGAATATACAAGGATATCATCCAGATAAACCACGACAAACTTGTCGAGGTATTCCATAAAGATATAGTTCATCAGACGAGAGAAGGTGGCTGGAGCATTGGTTAATCCAAAACACATGACGGTGTACTCGTATGAACCATAGCGAGTCACAAATGTTGTCTTCGGGATATCTTCTTCACGAACACGGATCTGGTGGTAACCCAATCTCAAGTCGAGTTTAGAGAACACTGATGAACCAGCCAGTTGATCATACAAATCATTGATCCGAGGACGAGGATATTTGTTCTGAATGGTAGCCTGGTTAATAGGACGGTAGTCTTGGACCAATCGGTTTGTCCCATCCTTCTTCTTGACAAAGAGAGAAGGTGCTCCCCAAGGAGAGCAACTTGGGAGAATGAAACCACTTCGTAGAGATTTGTCAATCTCCTCCTTAAGCTCAATGGGTTCATGCGGCGGCATCTTGTAGGGGCGCTTGGCTATAGGAGTGGTGCCTGGTTTCAAGTCGATGATGAATTCGACAGCTCTAGCAGGGGGGATCCTTGGAAGTTCTTCAGGAAAGACATCGTGAAATTCGCGAACGACAGGAATGTTTCCAATGCCCTCTTGGGGTGCAACGTTCAATGCGTTCAACGCATAAAGCCTTGCCTCAGCATTCTAAACCAGACGAGCATTATAGCTTATTATTTCATCGGAAGGGTGTAGCAGATGGACGGTCTTAGTGGCACGAACTATGGAAGTAGTATGCGCTTTCAACCTATCCATTCCCAGAATGAGATCAATGCTACAAGACTTCAGTACGATGGGAGAGACAAGGAATTCCAGTCCTTCGATTTCAACGGGGACGTTGATGCAAACCATGGAGGTTCGACATTGGCCCACAGGGGTGTGTACTAATAGCGAAGCGTTCATGTCTTCGCTTTTAATGCCATGCATGAATGCAAAATCTTCTGACATGAATGAATGTGATGCTCCTGTATCAAATAAAACGGATGCTGGTACTGAATTTACGAGGAGTGTACCCATCACAGTAGCAGGCTGGTCTTGAGCTTCGTTCAGATCAACGTGGTTGGCATGAACACGACCATAAGACTTGGCATTGTTGTTGCGGGGCTGGTTGTTACCATGGCCAGCTGCTAGAAGGGCTAGTTGATTCTGGTTCTGGTTGCATTCCCTAGCACGGTGTCCTAGTTGACCACACCTGAAGCACAGACCATTATTGGGAGTGGGAGCAGGAGCTCGGGGTGGTGGAGCTGGAAGTCTTGGCTGCCTAGATGGTGGAGGAGGCAGACGTGGTGCAGCATAGGACTGCCTTGGAGCAGGTGCAGTTGGTTGGTACATGCTGTTGGGAATCCAGATTCCTACGCTTCTGCGAGGACGGGCCCGAAGATGAGCCCGTGTCACGGTTGCGCCTGTGAGAGCTCTGGTGTTCCTGCAGACCAGTTTCGACATTGATGGCCTTGTTCACCAAGGTGGTGAAATCGGCAAAGTCATGCACTAGAAGGGCGAGCTTGATGTCAGCTTGTAGTCCATCACGAAACTTCTCCTGTCTACGTGCATCATTTGCAATGTCTTCTTCAGCATAGTGGGATAAGTCCAGAAACTCTCGCTGATAAGCTTCCACAGTTTTGTTGCCTTGGGTGAGGTTGCGGAACTCACGCTTCTTCCTGTCCATGATCCCCTGAGGAATGAAGCGGGCACGGAAGGCAACTTGAAAGTCTGGCCAGGTGATGATTGTTCCAACTAGCAGAGTACGCCTGTGGCTGTCCCACCATTGAGCAGCTGGTCCCTTCAGGAAGAAGGAAGCAAAGGTGACGTAGCTGGCAGGGGCTACACCAGCAGACTCCAGCTCATAGGTGATGTCACGGAGCTAGTCATCAGCATCCAGAGGCTGAGTTGAGCTGCGGTAGATGGTTGGCTTGAGACGCATGAAATCCTGCAAAGTTACTGGGGTTGGCTGCTGGTTCTCGTTGGAGCGAGGAAACTGAGCCAACATATTCTCCATGAACTGACGGTTCAGCTCAAACTGTTGGATCATACCAGCCATGTACTCAGGCGGTGGTGGGGCGTTGCCGCCACGACCATGACCACCTGGTCTAACCATCCTGCTAATATATAACAGGGGTAGTTCAGCATTGAGAAATTTGCATAGACAAGAATCATTCATGATGAAACATGCATAATGAAAGGAGCACGACAGATACTACATAGGAGTCGGCATAACTTACAAAGGTGTCAGACATAGAGTTCAGTACACAGAGTTCAGCACATAGACTAAGTCATCATAGGCAGCACACAGGCTCGTGGCGAATGCATCTAATACTAATAAGCAAGAATACATCAGTCCCAGGAGGAACTGTGGAGGTAGTCGTAGCCTGACAGCTGGTAGTGAGGCAATGGATAGTCCTCCATGTCAGCGGCCTGGAGGCCGCAGATACTATGGTGTAGAACCCGACGCTCAGGTGGCAGAAGAGGACCAAGTGCGGGAGAGTAGCCTCCCACCTCTAGCCAATCTACACCGTGGGGCATCACGGTCCTGGCTGGGTAGATCGCAGAACGCGATAGCTGTCTAGATCGGACAAACGGGTGCAACAGCGTCAGAGCCATATACAGTTGCTGATGAATGGTGTACAACTCGTGGCGAAGAGCTCGATTAGCTCGGTCCTGCCCATCAGCATGCAGAACAAGGTTCTGATGGTGGCAAGGCTCTCGGGTGACGGTGGAGTAGGCAGCAGTGTAGTATCCCTCCGCACCAACGCCAGATGCGATAGGAATGTGCCTGAAAGGGGAAGTGTCCAACGCCCGATACTCTCAACGAAGATGTGTCAAAGCATCATAAGCAGCATCGTGGACTGCCATCTCGATGGTCACTCCAACACCATGAGCGGTGTGCAGCACATTAGTGGAGTCATACTCCCGAGAGTAGAGGTGGACGATGGCACGGGACTGCTCCTGGTAAAAGTCCTCGAACTCCTCGTACATGGTGTACTCAGGTTGCCAGCGATAACCCAGATAGGTCATCATCTCAGCTAGTACAGCAGGTGATCCTGAGGCACCAATGGCCGCGGTGTGGCACACAACCTGCCTCGTGGGTTCCATCAGAAAACAAAGATGTTTCAATGGAGTCAAATGACAATGTGGGTATTATTCAAAATACTATCCTACAAAACAACTATGGCTTATCCAACTTTGGGGTGAATGTGGTAACGTGATCCTAATGTTAGAGTTAGTAAATTCCTTTAACCCGAGTAGGAGAGAGTTCAGAGCCCCAGAGTAAAGGTCGAGGAGTAAAAGATCCTAATACCACCCAATGGTGACGTGGGCCCGTAAGACTCACAGCCATGTTAGTAAAAGTTTTGTAATGACTAGACTCAACTTCGGCCAAGGAGTGTGGAAGGGGGATTCCTACAGGCAGTCGGCTCTGATACCAACTTGTGACGCCCCCGATTCAATCAAACACTAATCATGCACGCAAACATGTACGATCAAGATCGAGGACTCACGAGAATATATCACACCACAACTCTAAAAGTAAAATAAGTCATACAAGCATCATATTACAAGCCAGGGGCCTCGAGGGCTCGAATACAAGTGCTCGACATAAATGAGTCAGCGGAAGCAACAATATCTGAGTACAGACATAAGTTAAAAAAGTTGCCATAAGATGGCTAGCACAAACTGGGATACAGATCAAAAGAGGTGCAGGCCTCCTGCCTGGGATCCTCCTAACTACTCCTGGTCATTGTCAGCGGCCTGCACGTAGTAGTAGGCACCTCTAGTGTAGTAGGAGTCGTCGTCGATGGTGGCGTCTGGATCCTGGGCTCCAACGTCTGGTTGCAGCATCCGAGAAGAAAAGGAAAGAGGGGGAAAAGAGGGAGAAAAACAACCGTGAGTACTCATCCAAAGTACTCACAAGCAAGGATCTACACTACATATGCATGGGTATATGTGTAAAGAGGCAATATCGGTGGACTGAACTGCAGAATGCCAGAATAAGAGGGGGATAGCTAGTCCTATCGAAGACTATGCTTCTGGCAGCCTCCGTCTTGCAGCATGTAGAAGAGAGTAGATTGAAGTCCTCCAACTAGCATCGCATAGCATAATCCTACCCGGTGATCCTCCCCTCGTTGCCCTGTGGAAAAGCGATCACCGGGTTGTCTGTGGAACTTGTCTGGGTGTGTTTTATTAAGTATCCGGTTCTAGTTGTCATAAGGTCAAGGTATAACTCTGGGCCATCCTTTTACCGAGGGACACGGCTATTCGAATAGATAAACTTCCCTGCAGGGGTGCACAACATAACCCAACACGCTTGATCCCCTTTGGTCAGACACACTTTCCTGGGTCATGCCCGGCCTTAGAAGATCAACATGTCGCAGCCCCACCTAGGCACAACAGAGAGCTCAGCACGCCGGTCTAAATCCTATGCGCGTAGGGGTCTAGGCCCATCGCCCATTGCACACCTGCACGTTGCGAGGGCGGCCAGAATCAGACCTAGCCTCCCTAATACAAGTGCAGGCGTTCCAGTCCAATCCGGCGCGCGCCGCTCAGTTGGTGACATCAAGAAGGCTTCGGCTGATACCACGACGTCGAGTGCCCATAACTGTTCCCGCGTAGTTGGTTAGTGCGTATAGGCAAATGGCCAGACTCAAATCAAATACCAAGATCTCATTAAGCGTGTTATTATGAAGTAACCGCGAATGCCGACCAGGGCCAGGCCCACCTCTCGCCTAGGTGGTCTCAACTTGCCCTGTCGCTCCGCCACAAAGATCCACACAGAGGGTCGTCGGGACAAATGTCCTTTCAGCCCCCAATCCGTGAATCACTCGCGGGTACTCTACGAGCCGACCCGACTTTAGTCACCATATGTATAGTATGTAAGTATGTATAGTATATACCCGTGATCACCTCCCAAGTGATCACGGCCCGATAGTTTAGCAAGGTAGACCGACAAGAATGTAGGGCCAATGATGATAAACTAGCATCCTATACTAAGCATTTAGGATTGCGGCTAAGGTATCAACGACTGTAGCAACAATGACAGGCTATGCAACAGAATAGGAGGAACCGAACAGTAATATGCTACACTACTCTAATGCAAGTAGTAGAGAGAAGAATAGGCGATATCTGGTGA
>NC_057804.1:327517173-327518513 GCF_018294505.1 Triticum aestivum | reverse complement strand
CAAGAAGGAGGTGTCGTCAACTCCGTAGTCAAACTGGGCAGCAACAGCGTTGGTCTCGTAGTCTACCGGAGAGAAGAGGGGGAAGAAACAGTAAATTCAATGGAAACATAAGCATGACGATGCATGGCATGACAATGAGCGGTGTTAGGTGTGCCCTAACGCGGTAGTAGGTGATACCGGCGAAAGGGGGAAACATCGGGAAAGTATCCCCGGTGTTTCGCGTTTTCGGACAGATGAACTGGAGGTGAAATGTTGCAGGTTCACTATCCTAGGGACGTGTGACGGACGAACAGGCTGCGTATTCGGATTCGTCTCGTCGTTCCGAGCAACTTTCATGTACAAAGTTTTTCCATCCGAGCTACGGTTAATTTTATATTATTTTTAAAATATTTAATCATTTTTAGAATTTATTTAATTATTTTACATCAACATTATCCAGAATAGTGTATGCTGACGTCATCATGACTTCAGTAGTCAATAGGGCGTTGATTGGGTCAAACTGACATGTGGGTCCCAGCTGTCATTTACTGTTAACTAACATAACAGATTAATTAACTAACCTAAGTGATTAGGTTAATCTAATTAGGATTAATTAAGTTAATTAATATTTTATCTATTTTTTAGTTCTTTTTTTAATAAAACATTCCAGGGGCTGGGCCCCGTTATCCAGTGGCCCAGGGCCTAATGGGTGCGGGCGACGGTTTCAGGCGCGACCCAATCGGGCGCACGCCCACGGGCGCCGTGGCGGACGAGGCTAGCGAGGCCGGGCGGTCGGTGGAGGGGGACGCCGTTAGGAGAGCAGCAAGGCGGCACCGAAGTGGGGCCGCGCGGACGATCGCCAGGCAGGAAGCGCTAGGCACAGCTAGGGGCGACGTTGTCAGGTGAGGCCGAGGGCTAGAGGGGGAGTGGCCGTGGTCGAGCGAGACGGCCGGGACGAGGCACGGGCGCCAGGGCGCGGCCCCGGGCGTGCTGGCCGCAGCGATGGCCGGGACCAGCAGGGGAGGCGAGCGGGGTATGTGCGGGTGGGAGGCCGGAGTGGCCAGAGTGGTGCAGTGGGGCGGCTCGGCCAAGGGGGATGCAGGCGCAACGGCGGGCCAGTGGCCGGAGTGGCCACGGGCGGCAGCGGTTAGGCGCGACGTGGGATCCCGCGCGAGGGGCTAGCAGGGGAGGCACCGATGTGCGGGCTCAACGAGCGGGCGTGGCCGGTGCGAGGGTGCGCGGTGTTCACGGCGACGGTGACCAACGTGATGCGGGGAAGAGAAGAGGAGGCTGGGGGCCTCACCGAGGGGGCGTAGGGCACGGGGCAGCAGTGCTCGAGGTGGGGGACGGGGATGACGCAC
>NC_057804.1:327497575-327516790 GCF_018294505.1 Triticum aestivum | reverse complement strand
CGCTGTCGATCTGGGCGGCAGGGTCGTTCCCCCATGATCCCGATCTGGATCGGGGACGAGGAGGCGAACATGGAGGGGGGAAGTGGGGGCGATGGGGGTTAGGGTTTGCGGGGGGTGAGGGGATAAGGGGAGTGGGTGTGCGACCGGTTGGGCCAGGTGGGCCGGCCTGGTTGGCCCGATGGCCAGCTGGGCCGAGGCCTAGTGGGGAGGGGTCCTTCTTTTCTTTTTCTTTGTTTTATTTATTTTCTTTATTTTTTTCTGTCTTAATTTATTTTAAGTATTTAGACATTTTCTAAAAATGTGTTTACTTCACCATAATTACTTATGCAATAATTGGCACAGTCCGAACATTTTTGTTTTAATGTTTGAAAACTTTGGTTGTTTACCATATTTTGAATTTGATTTTTGAACCGGTTTTGAACTAACAAGAGATTAGTAACAGTAACGAAGGTGACGTGGCATCATTAGTAGAGTTCAATTGTAGCTTAATTATCCGGGCGTTACAGATGGAGCTTGGATGATTGAAAGGCAGAGGCTAGTAGAAGGCGAGGGGAAAAGGAGGGATCTTTGTCCTCTTATAGACAGTGAAAATACCAACCGTCCCCCTCTCAAGCCATAAATCTTGCCTGTTCCCCATGAGATTGTGCGTAAGGTGCGGTTGGGTTACCCAAACCATATTTATTAGAATCCCGTAATAAGCGGGCATCATCTTTATTTTGACAAGACATGTCAATGGAGGCTAAGCCTCGAAACGCGAAATGGGAGGCGTGAAAACGGTTCGACATATTGAAGAGTCAATGTGACGCTTCGCCGAGAAAAGTTGTCAGTAAAAGACATTGTTCCGTTTTATTATGCACAGGCAGACACAGTTCCTTTATACGGGAAGCTAACTTAAAATATTCTGGAGAAGGAACCTGCCTTGCAATGCCGAAGACAATCCGCGTGCTGAACACATTGTTATCGAAGACTGGTTCAGGGGCTACTGAGGGAGTCCTGGATTAGGGGGTCCTTAGGTGTCTGGTCTATTCGATATGGGCCGGACTGATGGGCCATGAAGATAAAGCAGAAGACCATCCCCCGTGTCCGGGTAGGACTCCTACATGCGTAGACGACAAGATTGTTGTCCGGATGTACTATTTCCTTCCCTTGTAAACCTACTCTGTACAACCCTAGGCACCTCCGATGTGTATATAAACTAGAGGGTTTAGTCCATAGAGGATATCAAAATAATCATAGGCTAGATATCTAGGGTTTAGCCATCACGATCTCGAGGTAGATCAACTCTTGTAACCCCTATACTCATCGAATACAATCAAGCAGGACATAGGGTTTTACCTCCTTTAAGAGGGCCTGAACATGGGTAAACATTGTGTCCCATTGTCTCTTGTTACCATTGATCCTTAGACGCATAGCTTGGGCCCCCTACCCGAGATCTGCTAGTTTTGACACCGACACCTCTCAAGCCTCCGGAGCCGCCCGACTCGTGAGGAGAAAACTCCACAACATGCTTCTTCAGCTACCTCGACGCTTCTACAACACCGGTGCCAGACAAATTTTTGGTTTGCTCAATTGAGGGCGCCCCTCGAGCTGCATTATCCTCAGGCTGTAAGGGCCCACCCTTGCAACTGCGTTGTTTTGCACATGTATCTGATCTGACCTTGCCTTCGGTAAAATTTCCTTGATATTTCAACTTGCGTGCCGGTGCTTCATCACCATGAATGTCGCTGTGCCCTCGCAATCCCGCCCACGACCGCCTCATGATTAAGTGCTGGCATGGCATCTGTGCTCGGGTCCGTCCCTGCAGTGTTGTTAAATCCAAGCGATTGAGCTCTGTCTCGCGGGCCAGCTCTCGTGCACGTCACCTCCCGGGGTCACTGGTACCTTGTCCTCGCATGAGCTAATTGCGAGTGGGTGAGTGAGTGCGCGCGGCTCAGTTCGTACAACCGCAATCCGACGCTTCATCATCGAGGGAGCCGCGCGTAGGATTTTCTTCCTTGGGTTAGTGCATGAGAAGACTTGGCACGACGTGTGTGATCGAGTCCGTCTCTGCAGCGTTGATGCACCCAAGCGATCAAGCTTTGTCTGGCGGGCTGGCGTCACCTCCTATGGGTCCTTGGTGTTCGGCCTTCTCATGTGATGACCTCCAGACGTTCGCTCGGCACAGGTCGCCCCTGTCACACCGGTTTCATAAGCACACTTGTAGGACCGAAAGTATGTCCATAGGGGGGGGGGGTGATTAGACTACTTGACCAAATAAAAATCTAGCCTTTTCCCAATTTTAAGTCTTGGCAGATTTTAGCAACTAAACACAAGTCAAGCAATCAACCTACACACAATTCTAAGAGTATAGCAGTGGAATGTAAATCATTGCATATGAAGGTAAAAGGGAGGAGTTTGGAGGGAGCAAACGCAATGTAGACACAGAGATTTTTGGCACGGTTCCGATAGGTGGTGCTATCGTACATCGACGTTGATGGTGACTTCAACCCACGAAGGGTAACGGTTGCGCGAGTCCATGGAGGGATCCATCCACGAAGGGTCCATGAAGAAGCAACCTTGTCTATCCCACCATGGCCATCACCCATGAAGGACTTGCCTCACTTTGGTAGATCTTCACGAAGTAGGCGATCTCCTTGCCCTTACAAACTCCTTGGTTCAACTCCACAATCTTGACGGAGGCTCCCAAGTGAAACCTAACCAATCTAGGAGACACCACTCTCCAAAAGGTAATAGATGGTGTGCTGATGATGAACTCCTTGCTCTTGTGCTTCAAATGATAGTCTCCCCAAGACTCAACTCTCTCTCAAAGATTTGGATATGGTGGAAAGATGATTTGAGTGGAAAGCAACTTGGGGAAGGCTAGAGATCAAGATTCTTGTGGTAGGTTGGAATGTCTTTGTCTCAAAACATGAGTAGGTGGTTCTCTCTTAGAAAATGAGTAGTGGAAGTGTAGGCACGTTCTGATGGCTCTCTCACAAATGGAGAAGGGGGTGGAGGGGTATATATAGCTTCCACACAAAATCTAACCGTTACACACAATTTAGCAAACTTGGTGAGACCGAATAGTGAAACTCGGTGGGACCGTTCTGGTTCATATTTTGAACGTTAGGGTTTTAGGTGGGACCGATGCGCTAGGGTTAGGGAAAAACCTCATCTCGGTGAGACCGATCACGTGAAGTCGATGAGACTGATTTAAGTAATAAGCAAACAGAGACTTGGTCAAGCAAACTCGATGGGACCGATCGCTCATTTCGGTGAGACTGAAATGTTACGAAAAGGAAACAGAGAGTTTGCATTGCAAACTCGGTGGGACCGATCGCTCATCTCGGTAACACCAAAACGTTACAAAGGGAAACAGAGAGTTTGCAATCCCATATCAGTGAGACCAAGATCCCTATTAGTGAGACCGAACTAATTAGGGTTTCTGGCTATGGCTATGTCAAGTGAACTCGGTGGCGCTGGATAGATCAAATCGGTGGGGCCGAGTTTGAAAGACACATGTGGAAATGAGAAAGTGGTTCAGGGCTTTTGGAGCATGTCACTAAGCATTTTGAGCAAGCAAGCCATTAAGAAACACCTCACCCCTTTTAATAGTATTGTCTGTCTTTTCCTATGGACTCAATGTGATCTTGGATCACTAAAATGAAAATGAAGAGTCTTGAGCTTTTGCCAATATGTGTCCTTGGCTTTTTGAGGGGTCCACATCTCTACTCCATGCCATACCACTCATTGAACTTTCTGAAACATTAATCTTGAACGGATATTAGTTCAATGAGCTATATGTTGTTCTGAATTACCAAAATCACCCAGGGATTAGTTACACTTTCAATCTACCCCTTTTTGGTAATTGATGACAACATATAGATCAAAGTTTCAACAAATCATAATATAAATGAAGTACATCGTCGCTTTGAGAAGTATGTGATAAGCAAGAGCTCCCCCTAAATTTGTGCATTATTTAGAATTTGCTTTTGAATGCAAATGCACAATCGATTAGGATCATGGGTTACTCTTCCATGTCACATACATCTTGGTGGAGCGCTCAAAATGATAGAATATAAAACATGCACTCATCACCAAGGCAAGATATGAATGATTATACATAAGAGATAGAATACCATCATTCAAGCACACATTAAAGCATAATATGATCAAACACATGATCATAGGAGTATCTCACACACAAGTACAAATAGTGTATCAACCAAACAAGCAAGCAAACAAGTAGCAATAGAGGCAAAAGAAGCAAAACACACACACTCTCTCTCGAAGCCTATGATCTATACACTTTCTCCTCATTTGGAAACAAGTTACCAAAAAGCTTGAAAATGCATAGTGCTATGCAGCTCTCTAAGCACGATCTCTGGGAGCTTCGGTGTGAGAAGGTGGCGTGGAGAGGAGTCCTGCAACAAATGCATCTGAAGAGGTCTGTGGAGCTGGTGGAGTTGCAACTGGAGGAGCAACTGAGGCTGTAGCTGCTGGTGCTGAAGTAGTAGCCCTAGTGTCACTGGCTGGCATAGCTGCAGACCTTTGTGCCCTTGACACTCTCTGAAAAACTTCATTGGTAGCTCTCCCTCTTCTCTCTTCAGCTTCTTCCTGGAGTTGCTCAATTGTAGTCTAGATCTCTGGGACCTTCAAGTCTAGATCATAAAACTTTGTCTCGATGATCCTCTCAAGACTCTCTTGATTTTGAGTCAGGGTTGCCAATCCTTTCTCAATTCTCACAGTGGCCTCAAGCAGATAGCTAAGCTGATCCTGCTTGGTCTTGAGGTGTACAACTGAAGCATCTGGAACTTGTGAAGTTTGTGCTGCCTTCTCCGCCTTTGCTCAACTTGTGAGAAGGTGGCGTGGAGAGGAGTCCTGCAACAAATGCATCTGAAGAGGTCTGTGGAGCTGGTGGAGTTGCAACTAGAGGAGCAACTGAGGCTGTAGCTGCTGGTGCTGAAGTAGTAGCCCTAGTGTCACTGGCTGGCATAGTTGCAGACCTTTGTGCCCTTGACACTCTCTGAAAAACTTCATTCGTAGCTCTCCCTCTTCTCTCTTCACCTTCTTCCTGGAGTTGCTCAACTATAGTCTAGATCTCTGGGATCTTCAAGTCTAGATCATAAAACTTTGTCTCAATGATCCTCTCAAGACTCTCTTGATTTTGAGTCAGGGTTGCCAATCCTCTCTCAATTCTCACAGTGGCCTCAAGCAGATAGCTAAGCCGATCCTGCTTGGTCTTGAGGTGTACAACTGAAGCATTTGGAACTTGTGAAGTTTGTATTGCCTTCTCCGCCTTTGCCTTTTCCCTCTTCTCCTAGGCCTCTACTGATGTAGGATGTGAAGCATCCATGACAACCTCATTGTCCTCAAGTTTAGGCAATAGGGGAAGGTGCTCCTTGTCCAAAAGATATATTCCTTTGCCCATCTTAGAGTTGATGAGCATCTGAATGTGTGGAGCATAGCCAGATGATCTCTTCTGATCAGCTATAGTCCTCTTTATTGTCTCAACTATCAAGGTCATTACCTTGAACTTCTCTGGCACATCAAACATATGAAGCAAGTTTATTGAATGTCCTCTGATCATCCTGTCATCTCCAGACTTGGGAAACAATGTGTGCCTTAGAATAGTGTTGATGGTGGGCAGCCTAGACAGCAGATAATATACTGAGCCATACTTGTGAGTCTCCAAGGCAGCATTAGGAATCTCCTTGTACATGTGTGCCATGGAGTTGTGTCCTTTCCTGGGCTTGGCATAAACATCTATGTCATCTTCTTGTTCTTCAGGGGCATTGATTAGCTTGGCCCACTCAGCAACAGAAGATTGGTACCTTGTACCCTCAGTCATCCAGACAATTTTTCCATCTGGGTAGAAATGTGCAGTGGAGTAGAACTGCATCACCATCTCATCATTCCATTTGGTGAGTTTCTGACCAACAAACTTATCAACTCTAGTCAGAGCTGTCATGAACTCCTGGTAAATAATCTGCATTGTTGTCAATGTACTCCCAATCAACCCATCTCATGCACTACAAAATAAAGACACATCCGTGACATTTTGGGCCGAACCAAATTTTTTTCTGTCATACTTATGACACTTCTATGACGATAATTGTGACAAAACCTGGTATCATCATAGATGTGGTGGGCTCCTACTTCTATGACAAAAAATCATGACAGAAAATGGGCTTTTCGTCCTGGGCGGGCCGGAGACACAGCTGCATGACATTCTTTGGGCCGTCCATGATGGAAAAAACCATGGTAGAAGCGAGGGCGAGGAAAATTTTTGGGAGTTCCCTGTTACGGTGGGGTGGTCGGGGGCCGAGCAATGCGCGTTTCTCTCGTACACGTACGCGCGTGTGTGCGAGGCGTTGGCTCTAACTGAACCCGAGCGAGGCGTTGGGCTCTAACTGAACCCGAGCGATTGCACTGCAGGCTACGCGTTACTGAACCAGAGCGATCGATCGATGGCTGCTAAGTGAACCCGATCGAGCGATTCCTTCTCTACTGCTGCTAACTAAAGCTGATCGATTGGATGAATAGTGAGCATTGCGCGTGGGGTGGGGGGGGGTTGGATGAACAGTGAGCGGTGGGGGTGGATGCAGGACCCCTTGGCATTGCATCTGGATGAACAGGACGACCTCGTGGAGGGCTGGATGAACAATAGACGGTGAAGGGGTGCCCGTGGAGGGGTGGTTGAACAGTAGCTGGTGGAGTAGCGCGCGGTGGAGGCTGGATTAATAGGAGCCCATGGAGGCTGGAGGAGGTCGACGGTGGAGATGAACAGTATCCTGTGGAGTCCCGTTTTGCGGTACACCACACCCCTCCCGATGAACAGAACCCCCGTTTCGACCGTAGCGCTCCAACACAAGTCTGTTTCGTCCGTTTTGCGGTACGCCACACCCCTCCCGATCAACAGGACCCCCGTTTCGACCGTAGGAGGTGCGTTCCCTCCGTTTTGTGGTACGCCATACCCCTCCTGATAACAGGATCCCGTTTCGAACATGGCCGGCAAACACAAGGCCCTTTCCTCCGTTCTGCGGTATGCCAGGCCTCGTTTCCATCGCCTGTTCCGTCCAAGCCCTCCCAATGAACATGAAGACGCATTCCGTTTTGACCCAACAGATTGGCTCCCCATGAACACGAGAGGATGCTGTTTCTTCGTTCCGACCCAGCCATGTACACGAGCCCTGGCCGTACATATGCGCGAGTAGGCGTTCGAGACCCCGCCCGTATGTACACATACGTGGCCGTATTTTCTTTCTTGCACACTGGCCGCTGTACGTACGTGTACATGCTACGTGCGCACCTCTATTACGACACATGCGCGCCTCTACATCGACCAGTATATATGTACGTACGCGTTCATGGCCAGAATGACAACGCTACGTACGCTTCGACCAGGTGGGTCCCGACTATCAAGCACTTCCTTGCCTGCGAAGATGTAGCTGGTGGGTCCCAACAGTCAGGGGGGCGAATCGTTTTTTTTCGGACGCACTTCCTTGCATGCGAAGATGTAGCTGGTGGGTCCCTGCAGTCAGGGGGAAACATTTTTTTCACGAAATACGGTGGCCCGTTTGGCGGGTCCCTGCTGTCAGGTGGAGGTATCATTATTTTCAACGTAATAAGGAGGCACTTCCTTGCTGTGGCCGTGGACCCAGCTGTCAGCCTCTCCACGTACAGTCCACGTCCGATGGAAGTCGTTCCTTGACCATGTTGACCACGCCGCGCCGAGAGCACCAGGGCGGTGGACGACAGCGAGGCCTAGGAAGGGGACGACGCGGAGCCGGGGAAGACGCGGCAGTGGATGCCCACGTGGAGAGGAGTATGAGGGTCCACTGGTCCGGCTGCGGTGTGAGGCTGTCGTCACCGCAGAATAACAGGGGGTGTGGGCGAGTAGCGGGATGGCCTGGCCAGCACTAGGAGTAGTAGGAGGCGGTGAGGCCTCCGAGGCATCACAGCTGGCCACAGGAGGCAGGAGCATGCGGCATGACCGGCGCTGCTTTGGGAGGCTGGAGCAAGAAGACCAGAGGTTGAAGAAGCACTACGGCCGTTGGATGGACATCGTACGGTCACTGGAGCTAGAATCGTTCATATTGACTAAAGTTGACAAAGGCCCCCGTCCCAGTCAACTTAGTAGGCCCACAAGTCAGCCTCCCACCATGGTGGGGCCCAGCTAGCAGGGGGAGTATTCATTTTTGTGTGCATAATAAGGAGGCACTTCCGGTGGGTCCGAGCTGACAGCGGGGGGAATGTTTTTTTCGCAAAATACGATGGCCTGTCCGGTTGGTCCCATCAGTCAAGGGGGAAACGTTTTTTTCACAAAATAAGGTGGCCCGTCCGGTGGGTCCCTCCTGTCAGGTGGAGGAATAATTATTTTGCGTGTAATAAGGAGGCACTTCCTTGCGGCTGCATGGACCCAACTGTCAGCCTCTCCACGTACAATACTCTTCCATTGGAAGTCGGTCGTTGACCATGTTGACCACACCGCACCGAGAGCACCAGGGCGGTGGATGACGGCGAGGCCTAGGAAGGGGACGACGCGGAGCCGGGGAAGACGCAGCAGTGAAAGCCCGCGCGGAGAGGAGTACGAGGGTTCACTGGTTCGGCTGCGGTGTGAGGCTGTCGTCGCCGCAGAATAACAAGGGGTGTGGGTGAGTAGAGGGATGGCCTGGCCGCGGTGGGAGTAGTACGGGGCGGTGAGGCCTCCGCGGCATCACAGCCGGCAACGGGAGGCAGGAGCACGCGACACGACCGGCCCTGCTTTGGGCGGTTGGAGCAAGAAGTCCAGAGGTTGAAGAAGCACTACGGCCGTTGGATGGATATCGTACAATCAGTGCAGCTAGAATTGTTTATATTGACTAAGTTGACAAAGCCCTTGGTACGCGTCAACTTAGTAGGCCCACAACTCGGATTTGGCAGAGAACATATAGCCCATTTGCGATTTGTAAGAATGTACAACCCATTTTTTAATTCTAATGGAATTTACTACAACCCATTTACAGTTTGTTAAAAGTACAGGCTAACTTCTAGCTAGGACAACAATTAATAATTTCAAACTACCTCTCAAAACAGAATTCAAAAAAAATTCCCACATTTTGATGTGATCCAAAATATTTTTATCCAAAATTTCTAGTCAGGTTAAATATAATTTCAAAATAAAGTTGTATTACGTTAAAATGCAATGAAATATTGCGCGCACAACAAGTAATGAAATTGAAATTTTCAAATTCCAAAAATAATAGATTTTTTAAACTAATTACACGTTTGGTGCATAGTTACTGCCCAGTTATTATAATTACATCCCATTTATTTTTTCTTAAAGTCCATTTTCTTGTTAAGCCTAATGCATACCTCCTAGGAAAGTTTGCAGCCCAGCGGGGCAGAGAATAACAAGTTGACCCGGATATTGTGTACAACTGTCAGCCTAGTAGCATTGCTGATGTTGAAAAAAAGGTCTGTGTAGTATAGTACAACCTAACATGGCTACTCAGCCCACATTCAGCAACGCCGGAAAGGCCCAAACAAGGCTTCTGTATAACTTTTTGAAGTCACTGAGCTCAACTAATAACTTAAGAAAAAAGTTAGATTACAGTGGAACCTAATTAAAAGCTGTCACGAGCAAATAAATAATTCAACACGTCCCACTTGTGCGTGTGTGCGTGTGTGTGCGTGCGTGCGTGCGTGTGTGTGTCTTAGAGAGAGAGAGAGAGACCCATCGGTCGATGCTCGTAAATACATCTTTCAGCCATATGCATTGCTAATGCTCAGTAAAAACTTATATAGTTGGCACAATCATATAGAACATCATAGCACACTGAACTTGCATACAAAAATTTCACGCAGGCGGCACAATTAGGATGGAAGCAGTGGATCGCTACGGGTAGGGCTATGTTGAAACCAACGAAGTCGTACATAACGGTTCATCGTCTTTATCAATGACGGGGAAATATCTTGAATGCTGTGCAAAGAATACTGATAGACAACACAATAAGTTCTGCTAGCACATTAAGTTGACGGACAACCCTTTCTAAAAAAAGTTCAGGTACAAAATTAGAACAGGTCACAATCAAATGTACTGGCATATCAGTGCTTCACACCCATAGCTCGAATTTAACTAGTATCTGACAAGATTCAGTTGTTACCTCAAATTAGAGCACATCCAGGCAGCCAACCCTGCCTCTTCTCCCAAAGAAGCAGTGGCCTCCGCTGCGCGATGGAGTAGGCCCTGTGCCATCCATCGTTCTGAGCAACACAGGGAAAGTCTGACGTTGACTCCTGTAATGGATGTCGTCGATGGACCCTGGCACCAGCGGCGGCGGCAGGACTTCGATTGAAGGATCGATCACTTCTTCGACATGCACGAACACTCGATACAGGTACATCCCTAACGTGGTCCGCGGCAGCCTTGGTGGTGACGAATAGTACAACCCCGGTTCCTGCACCGGATCTCAACACCAATCACCTTCGGTATGGTGGACGACTTCTTCATCCATGCCATAACCGTCAGAGCCCAGCTGTCTGGAGGAGCAAACATACTTACGAGATCACCTCCAAGGTTGTTGATAAGCTCGTTCATGGACTCACTGTTCCAAGCACGTCGAGGCATGCCGTGGAAGGTAAGCTTTGTTAAAAACTCAAGCTCAGAGGGCACCGAGCCCCATCTTGGGTGCCACCGATCAAAGCTCACCAGCGTGCCATCGCAGAACAAACGCCAGGAAGATTCGAACACACGACTGCAGTCGAAAGTTGTCCGGAACCTGACAAAGAAATCAGCTGGTGGCGGGTAGACTTCGACGAGCAAGTCACTTATTTGGATGCCATGCGCAATGCCAAGAGCTTTGACAAGGTCGTCTGGCGAGACGGGAGGCCGGTCTCTGTTGATGGTTACCATCAACACTTTGCCAGCAAACTGGTCGTCAAGCGCCGCCATGCCACTATTGAGCGACAACACGCAGCGACCAAAGGCAAGACAGACCTTAGGATCTCCGGCTCGGAGATCCATGTTGACCGGCGACATGATAGTGCGCTTGAGTACAGGGAGTACATGAGGGGGATTTGGGGGAACTAGAGTAGGAATCAAGATTCCAGAGGTGGGGGAGGGGCGGGATACTGGGGATGAAAAGGTAGCATGAATTTCGAGCACGCGCCAATATGCTCTTGGCGCGCAAGTGCACGAAAACACCGGTGGCACGCACATGTCAGCCTAAGAGTCCTTATTCTTTCTTTTTTGGAGAGCCCGACCTTTTTTTTCAGGATCTTTTGAGAGCCCAGCCTGAGAGTCACAATTGACCTGTTTGGCATTGTGTTACTACTTGGCCCATATTCAATGACACCTCACTGGCCCAAACAAGTGTACATCATCGAAAAGACAGTGAGCCCAAATTATATAACTTGAGAAAAGGAGATATACTCTGAACACTGGAGAATGGTGATGCCCTCATTTAGCCCACCAGTAGTTCGAGACAATAAACAGTTCGAAACAATGATATATACAACATTCAAACACTGACTAGTGACTACTACTGACATAAACAACAAGACATGATAGTTCATAAGAAGTCCTGCTACACCACCAAAACGCACCCATCTGCAGCGCTCAGACTCTCATGATCCAGACGAGAATGACATTCTAAACAGAAGCAACTATTACATAGTAAGAGTGACATAGATGAGGATGACCAAATGACAAGGAATATGCATAACAAAAGAAAGAACTACCCATCCAGAACCAGCAGCAAAGACAACAAAGTCATTCGAAGAGATGATCCAACACCATCATAATTTGCAGCCCCGCTTCAGCGACCAGTGATCCGGAGACACCAGTACTCCACCCTTTCGATGTAACAGCCCAATTACCTATCAACCTGAAGGCTTGAACCACATCACTGCCTGTCGTAATTGAGACATGCAAGGATCAAAGTTAATCCGGATGCCTTTGTCATTCTCACCTTCTTTTGGCTGCAGGCTGTATCGTTGACAATCAGGGGAGTTTGCTCCCAAATTCCTAGGGCTCGCCGTGTAGACACAGTTTTCCATAGAAAACAGAGCCTCTCTGCCATCAAGGTCCTTTCCAATGGTGATCTCCTGGTTAATCGGATAATTGAGTCCGAGAAACAGAGAGTGTGAACCAAGGCTGTTTACCTGCCTCCAACTAAAAAAGCCTAAAGGCCCCAACAAGTTGGTATCCTGCTCATAGACGTAACAGCCACTGTCCGGATACTCACGTATTACACGGTGCTTGTATACAGTGGGGTTTTTGCAATATAACATTTCCGGCTCATGTATCTGAATGATCATCAGTCTTTTGTCGTCGTCTGATCGAGCGAGGAACCAGTTGTGCTTCCCTGTTTTTGGCAAAGGTGGTGTGATTACAAAGGGCAGTAACTGTAGGGACACTACATCATATCAAAAAGGACATGCATTGTTAATGTAAGATCAACATTGTTCAGAGTATGAGTAGGATAATGCAAGAAACTGCATTGATATGTCCCTGTTGGAACTGGGAGGAAAATACAGGGAAATGTATATTGGGTTCGAAAATATAGAAGTGCTATGCATGGTTATACTCATGTTATCTCGCAATCGATTCTTCACAGGAAACTACCATGTCATGCATGTTATGTAATCATGTTCTGTCCTCACAAACAAATTCTTCAAGGTAACTAACAGACCATGCATTGTTATATACTCGTGTTCCGTGGGCTAATTTTTTGTGAGGATATTATTCTAGCCATTGATTGCTGAAGGGCGAATATAGGTATGTACACATGGTAAGCCTTGCAAGATTTCACTACTTCCAAATATAGAGTTCTCCATATGCACATTTACTTCCCTAATGTATGGTTAGATAAAACCAATAGTGTGGTGCATGTTTCTACATCATGAAAATGAGGAAACTAACATGGCCATTGATACACATTCATATTTAGTAGTAGTATATAGATTACTGTAAAATAAGGATAATATCCATATATTCCTAACCGTTTGATTATTCAGGGTACAAATTGGCTGTAATGACATGGTCACAATCGCATGAATTAACTCATTCCAAATATAGTTGATTTACGGCGTCTCTAATACGTTGCCATAGTTCTACTCAAATTCTGCTCAAACAGGGATATGCCAATCATCACAAAAAGTTCAAACAGTGTCATGGCGTCATCATTAACATGAGACGGAAACAACTTACACGCGCCGTCCCAGCAATACGGGGTGCCATCTTCTTCATCGATCGCGTAGATGATGCCATTGTGTTCAATAGCATCATAGAAGTGTGTATCAGCTTTGACGACGATCCACTGCGAGATGAGTTGTCTCCAGCTAAAGAAGGCACTAGCGTAAAGATAGGCGAGTCCACGGTCGAACAAGGCAATTAGCTTGAAGTCTGCATAATTCGCATGTCGTGTGGGCACTTGGCAGATTACAATCTTCTACAAAACAAGGTCCGTCCAACTGACGTGGTAATCTAGATGACTTGGACGGCGATGGTAATACTCTATACAATCCAACGGAGGAAGGATAATCTCATGGGAGGTCTGGAAGTTCACGAGCACCAACTTTTTACCGTCTTCTCTGAAGGCAGCCATCCAGTGGGAGTTCATGCCGACCCAGTACATACCTGCCAAGAAGTTTCGGGCGATGGTGATTGGATTGATGTCGAGGGAAATGATGTACGTCGACCCACTACATACCTGCAAAGAAGTTTCGGCTAATGGAGATTGGATTGAAGTCGGGGGACATCATGTACGCCTCTGTATCATGGTGAGCCAATCTCGCAAGACCAGATAGCAGCAATCAGGGTGTCATGAAAAGCTTAGGCCTCGCTTCGATGATGGCCGTGTGCATGTCCCTCGAGCATGTAGCCAGCCACAGGGCACTCAACATATCCATACACGAACAACAGAGTTTGAGGATGTCACTGGGGAGATTGCTCCAATCGCGGCTCATATGGATGCCGCATGGTTCACGTTCGGCCATGGTGGAGTTTGGAAGGTGGGGGTTTTGGGGGGCTTGATTTATGGGGGAGAAGGCTGTCCGTGCTGGAGCGGCTAGCGAGGGAATAGTGGTACTGGGGGAGGCGAGTGAGGCGATGGTACACGGGGGCACAGTGAGATGGAGAAAGAGACGAAGAAGGAGATGGAGATGGAGTGGTGCTATGGGAGGGGAGAGGGAGACGAGGCGAGGCGCCAATGTGCTGTACAGTGGCGGTGACAGACTGCACAATGCATAGGGTGAGGCTGACTTTGGTAACCCGAACACGCCACCTGGACTAGTGTCAGGCGCAGGGTGTTGTCACTTCACTGCGAGGACCGGATGAATAGTATTTTGACCATCAAGTGTACCACAGTTGTACTACTACTAGTAGTAGTAGGAACATGAGTACTTCAGTATTGTATAGCGGAAATAGGTCTCCTGTGCTAGCATGCCTGTTCACTTCATCGTTTAGGTATCATCCATATTGCAAGCAGAACCAAATTCTTGTGCATGCCCAATCAACGCCGTGCCGCGATGCATGAAGTGGTCGTTCTGGTGCATCAAGGACGACATGCAGATCGTTCCACACTTGAGAAGAGGAAAAATGGAAAGGTAGAACGCGGCAACAGAGGAAGAGAATGCTGGCTAATGAGGCTGGGAGGGGATCGAGCAGGAAGTTAATGCTCCACGCCTAAAGGTTTTGGGAAAACCTGATTTTCATAAGGTGACTTACTCACGCGCCAATATCCATCTAAACTAGCTACGACACATTTTTTTATCTGTTTGCATAGGTCCCACCTATCAGGAAGGATGGGCACGTACACGAACAGGTACGACTCATCAGTCTACCTGCATAGCCTTTTCGTTTAGTCTACCTAGCCGTCTAATCAACTGCCTGCACGCCACTTCTCCCATTTACTTCTCCATCGGGAACCGATTTTCCTCGGCTTCTTCACCTCCCCTTCGTCTTCATTTGCATCCAAACCCCACTGTGTTCACATTGTTTTAACCTCTTTAAATAATCATCTACTACTTCAGTTAGACTAGCCATCTAATCCTAATTCTCCAAACCATAGCCCTCCGTTCCAGCGGTTCCAAATGGCGAAAGAGATCGAGATCAAGGTTTTTAGCATCCAACATGTCCTCGTCGAAGGCTCGATGAGCATAGTTGCCACCGTCACCGTCCACCCAAGGGTTGTTCGGCAGTGGATCAACAATGTATCCAACTCCCTCGAAAAGGTAGAGACGAGGGACATCGGTCTCGACGCAGAGTACAAAGAGTGTGCCCCTGGGAAGATCCAACGTGCCGCCGTCCTTCAGCTGTGCCTCGAAGATGATGTTTTGGTGTACCACATCATACACTCGCCCTCCATACCAGGTGAGCTTCACGATTTCTTGTCTCGGGAGGACGTATACTTCTATGGGGCAGCCATCGAAGGGGACAAACAGAAGCTGGAGCCGTACAACCTTGATTTGAAAAGCATCACTGACCTACAAACCAGAATCAAAATTCCTGTAGAAGATTGTGATAAACAGACACCATCCCTATTCGACATAGCAAATTTTGTGCTCGGTACAAATCTTCAGAAGGGTGACGAGACGGTGGCATTAAGGTCGTCTGGATGGGAGAATTATCCCTTGACATACGAGCGGATAAAATATGCTGCCCTCGATGCCCGTGTGAGTTTCGAGATAGCTGCAAGGTCCAAAGAGCTTGTTGCGAAGTCGTCTCCCACAGAAAATGAGAACAACAAGAATAATAATAATAATAATAATAATAATAATAATAATAATAATAATAATAATAATAATAAGAAGAAGAAGAAGAAGAAGAAGAAAAGGCTGCACCAGCAGGAGGGCATTATGGATGGATGAACTATTTCCTCTCTTGTAAAAAAAAAATATTCCCTCTCGGTGTATATTGATATAAATGGACTATTTCGATGATGTGCATGTCTTTGGAACAGAGTAGTAGCATGGGTCCACTTGACTATAAGGAACTATTTATCCGCATATATAGCTTTCTCTGCTACTCCTTCCAGTGATCGGTATGCAGTGCATGTGTCCGTAGACATGACATCTTGTCCATGGAAGTTCAACTACGGCGACCATCACGTTTCATCTCGCAATTCCCACGACGCCCCTCCAACCCATGGCACCACGTCCCCCGACGTGCGTCTCACCCCTCTTGGCCGCACTGCCCCTCTGCCTTTGTGTGCATGACATGTGGGCCACCTAAAATGCGGCAAGCATCAAGTTTCTACCACAGCCACACACGACTCCCACGACGCCGCTCGAACCCATGACACCACACGTCCCCCGACCTGCGGCTCACCCCTCTTGGCCAACATTACATGTGGACCAGTCACCTATCGGGTCCACATGTTATTGACTCAAAGGTAGGTGTAGTAAGGCGCTGAAGCTCAGCCCCGACGACCCTGAGATGGAAATGTAACTCCTACACCAGGGCTTGTGGTGCTACCGCTGCAGGAACTTGTGCCAAACTCGAATTTGTTTCTTTACTATACATGCACGCAACGATTTAATGGACATTGTAATCTCAACATGTGATGGGGAGCTCTAAATTTGAATTTGAAACTTATAAAACGAAAAGATTCAAAACAAATAAACTGGGAGAGAGGGAGTATATTGTAGGATGTGTGGATGGATGATACAATGAAAATGTGTATCCCGTTTCGAACATGGCCGGCAAACACAAGGCCCTTTCCTCCATTCTGCGGTATGCCAGGCCTCGTTTCCATCGCCTGTTCCGTCCAAGCCCTCCCGATGAACATGAAGACGCATTCCGTTTTGACCCAACAGATTGGCTCCCCATGAACACGAGAGGATGCTGTTTCTTCGTTCCAACCCAGCCATGTACACGAGCCCTGGCCGTACGTATGCGCGAGTAGGCGTTCGAGACCCCGCCCGTATGTACACATACGTGGCTGTATTTTCTTTCTTGCACACTGGCCGCTGTACGTACGTGTACATGCTACGTGCGCGCCTCTATTACGACACATGCGCGCCTCTACATCGACCAATATATATGTACGTACACGTTCATGGCCAGAATGACAACGCTACGTACGCTTCGACCAGGTGGGTCCCGACTATCAAGCACTTCCTTGCCTGCGAAGATGTAGCTGGTGGGTCCCAACAGTCAGGGGGGCGAATCGTTTTTTTTCGGACGCACTTCCTTGCATGCGAAGATGTAGCTGGTGGGTCCCTGCAGTCAGGGGGAAACATTTTTTTCACGAAATACGGTGGCCCGTTTGGCGGGTCCCTGCTGTCAGGTGGAGGTATCATTATTTTTAATGTAATAAGGAGGCACTTCCTTGCTGTGGCTGTGGACCCAGCTGTCAGCCTCTCCACGTACAGTCCACGTCCGATGGAAGTCGTTCCTTGACCATGTTGACCACGCCGCGCCGAGAGCACCAGGGCTGTGGACGACAGCGAGGCCTAGGAAGGGGACGACGCGGAGCCGGGAAAGACGCGGCA
Source organism: Triticum aestivum (assembly GCF_018294505.1). Taxonomy (NCBI): domain Eukaryota; kingdom Viridiplantae; phylum Streptophyta; class Magnoliopsida; order Poales; family Poaceae; genus Triticum; species Triticum aestivum. The sequence continues at coordinate 327,499,330 of NC_057804.1, read as the reverse complement.
GTGGATGCCCACGTGGAGAGGAGTATGAGGGTCCACTGGTCCGGCTGCGGTGTGAGGCTGTCATCACCGCAGAATAACAGGGGGTGTGGGTGAGTAGAGGGATGGCCTGGCCAGCACTGGGAGTAGTAGGAGGCGGTGAGGCCTCCGAGGCATCACAGCTGGCCACAGGAGGCAGGAGCATGCGGCACGACCGGCGCTGCTTTGGGAGGCTGGAGCAAGAAGACCAGAGGTTGAAGAAGCACTACGGCCGTTGGATGGACAAAGTACGGTCACTGGAGCTAGAATCGTTCATATTGACTAAAGTTGACAAAGGCCCCCGTCCCAGTCAACTTAGTAGGCCCACAAGTCAGCCTCCCACCATGGTGGGGCCCAGTTAGCAGGGGGAGTATTCATTTTTGTGTGCGTAATAAGGAGGCACTTCCGGTGGGTCCGAGCTGACAGCGGGGGGAATGTTTTTTTTTGCAAAATACGATGGCCTGTCCGGTTGGTCCCATCAGTCAAGGGGGAAACATTTTTTTCACAAAATAAGGTGGCCCGTCCGGTGGGTCCCTCCTGTCAGGTGGAGGAATAATTATTTTGCGCGTAATAAGGAGGCACTTCCTTGCGGCTGCATGGACCCAACTGTCAGCCTCTCCACGTACAATACTCTTCCATTGGAAGTCGGTCGTTGACCATGTTGACCACGCCGCACCGAGAGCACCAGGGCGGTGGATGACGGCGAGGCCTAGGAAGGGGACGACGCGGAGCCGGGGAAGACGCAACAGTGAAAGCCCGCGCGGAGAGGAGTACGAGGGTTCACTGGTTCGGCTGCGGTGTGAGGCTGTCGTCGCCGCAGAATAACAGGGGGTGTGGGTGAGTAGAGGGATGGCCTGGCCAGCGGTGGGAGTAGTACGGGGCGGTGAGGCCTCCGCGGCATCACAGCCGGCAACGGGAGGCAGGAGCACGCGACACGACCGGCCCTGCTTTGGGCGGTTGGAGCAAGAAGTCCAGAGGTTGAAGAAGCACTACGGCCGTTGGATGGATATCGTACGATCAGTGCAACTAGAATTGTTTATATTGACTAAGTTGACAAAGCCCTTGGTACGCGTCAACTTAGTAGGCCCACAACTCGGATTTGGCAGAGAACATATAGCCCATTTGCGATTTGTAAGAATGTACAACCCATTTTTTAATTCTAATGGAATTTACTACAACCCATTTACAGTTTGTTAAAAGTACAGGCTAACTTCTAGCTAGGACAACAATTAATAATTTCAAACTACCTCTCAAAACAGAATTCAAAAAAAATTCCCACATTTTGATGTGATCCAAAATATTTTTATCCAAAATTTCTAGTCAGGTTAAATATAATTTCAAAATAAAGTTGTATTACGTTAAAATGCAATGAAATATTGCGCGCACAACAAGTAATGAAATTGAAATTTTCAAATTCCAAAAATAATAGATTTTTTAAACTAATTACACGTTTGGTGCATAGTTACTGCCCAGTTATTATAATTACATCCCATTTATTTTTTCTTAAAGTCCATTTTCTTGTTAAGCCTAATGCATACCTCCTAGGAAAGTTTGCAGCCCAGCGGGGCAGAGAATAACAAGTTGACCCGGATATTGTGTACAACTGTCAGCCTAGTAGCATTGCTGATGTTGAAAAAAAGGTCTGTGTAGTATAGTACAACCTAACATGGCTACTCAGCCCACATTCAGCAACGCCGGAAAGGCCCAAACAAGGCTTCTGTATAACTTTTTGAAGTCACT
>NC_057804.1:327496179-327496686 GCF_018294505.1 Triticum aestivum | reverse complement strand
ATGCTCAGTAAAAACTTATATAGTTGGCACAATCATATAGAACATCATAGCACACTGAACTTGCATACAAAAATTTCACGCAGGCGGCACAATTAGGATGGAAGCAGTGGATCGCTACGGGTAGGGCTATGTTGAAACCAACGAAGTCGTACATAACGGTTCATCGTCTTTATCAATGACGGGGAAATATCTTGAATGCTGTGCAAAGAATACTGATAGACAACACAATAAGTTCTGCTAGCACATTAAGTTGACGGACAACCCTTTCTAAAAAAAGTTCAGGTACAAAATTAGAACAGGTCACAATCAAATGTACTGGCATATCAGTGCTTCACACCCATAGCTCGAATTTAACTAGTATCTGACAAGATTCAGTTGTTACCTCAAATTAGAGCACATCCAGGCAGCCAACCCTGCCTCTTCTCCCAAAGAAGCAGTGGCCTCCGCTGCGCGATGGAGTAGGCCCTGTGCCATCCATCGTTCTGAGCAACACAGGGAAAGTCTGAC
>NC_057804.1:327494051-327495810 GCF_018294505.1 Triticum aestivum | reverse complement strand
ACAACACGCAGCGACCAAAGGCAAGACAGACCTTAGGATCTCCGGCTCGGAGATCCATGTTGACCGGCGACATGATAGTGCGCTTGAGTACAGGGAGTACATGAGGGGGATTTGGGGGAACTGGAGTAGGAATCAAGATTCCAGAGGTGGGGGAGGGGCGGGATACTGGGGATGAAAAGGTAGCATGAATTTCGAGCACGCGCCAATATGCTCTCGGCGCGCAAGCGCACGAAAACACCGGTGGCACGCACATGTCAGCCTAAGAGTCCTTATTCTTTCTTTTTTGGAGAGCCCGACCTTTTTTTTCAGGATCTTTTGAGAGCCCAGCCTGAGAGTCACAATTGACCTGTTTGGCATTGTGTTACTACTTGGCCCATATTCAATGACACCTCACTGGCCCAAACAAGTGTACATCATCGAAAAGACAGTGAGCCCAAATTATATAACTTGAGAAAAGGAGATATACTCTGAACACTGGAGAATGGTGATGCCCTCATTTAGCCCACCAGTAGTTCGAGACAATAAACAGTTCGAAACAATGATATATACAACATTCAAACACTGACTAGTGACTACTACTGACATAAACAACAAGACATGATAGTTCATAAGAAGTCCTGCTACACCACCAAAACGCACCCATCTACAGCGCTCAGACTCTCATGATCCAGACGAGAATGACATTCTAAACAGAAGCAACTAATACATAGTAAGAGTGACATAGATGAGGATGACCAAATGACAAGGAATATGCATAACAAAAGAAAGAACTACCCATCCAGAACCAGCAGCAAAGACAACAAAGTCATTCGAAGAGATGATCCAACACCATCATAATTTGCAGCCCCGCTTCAGCGACCAGTGATCCGGAGACACCAGTACTCCACCCTTTCGATGTAACAGCCCAATTACCTATCAACCTGAAGGATTGAACCACATCACTGCCTGTCGTAATTGAGACATGCAAGGATCAAAGTTAATCCGGATGCCTTTGTGATTCTCACCTTCTTTTGGCTGCAGGCTGTATCGTTGACAATCAGGGGAGTTTGCTCCCAAATTCCTAGGGCTCGCCGTGTAGACACAGTTTTCCATAGAAAACAGAGCCTCTCTGCCATCAAGGTCCTTTCCAATGGTGATCTCCTGGTTAATTGGATAATTGAGTCCGAGAAACAGAGAGTGTGAACCAAGGCTGTTTACCTGCCTCCAACTAAAAAAGCCTAAAGGCCCCAACAAGCTGGTATCCTGCTCATAGACGTAACAGCCACTGTCCGGATACTCACGTATTACACGGTGCTTGTATACAGTGGGGTTTTTGCAATATAACTTTTCCGGCTCATGTATCTGAATGATCATCAGTCTTTTGTCGTCGTCTGATCGAGCGAGGAACCAGTTGTGCTTCCCTGTTTTTGGCAAAGGTGGTGTGATTACAAAGGGCAGTAACTGTAGGGACACTACATCATATCAAAAAGGACATGCATTGTTAATGTAAGATCAACATTGTTCAGAGTATGAGTAGGATAATGCAAGAAACTGCATTGATATGTCCCTGTTGGAACTGGGAGGAAAATACAGGGAAATGTATATTGGGTTCGAAAATATAGAAGTGCTATGCATGGTTATACTCATGTTATCTCGCAATCGATTCTTCACAGGAAACTACCATGTCATGCATGTTATGTAATCATGTTCTGTCCTCACAAACAAATTCTTCAAGGTAACTAACAGACCATGCATTGTTATATACTCGTGTTCCGTGGGC
>NC_057804.1:327490902-327493463 GCF_018294505.1 Triticum aestivum | reverse complement strand
TCGATCGCGTAGATGATGCCATTGTGTTCAATAGCATCATAGAAGTGTGTATCAGCTTTGACGACGATCCACTGCGAGATGAGTTGTCTCCAGCTAAAGAAGGCACTGGCGTAAAGATAGGCGAGTCCACGGTCGAACAAGGCAATTAGCTTGAAGTCTGCGTAATTCGCATGTCGTGTGGGCACTTGGCAGATTACAATCTTCTACAAAACAAGGTCCGTCCAACTGACGTGGTAATCTAGATGACTTGGACGGCGATGGTAATACTCTATACAATCCAACGGAGGAAGGATAATCTCATGGGAGGTCTGGAAGTTCACGAGCACCAACTTTTTACCGTCTTCTCTGAAGGCAGCCATCCAGTGGGAGTTCATGCCGACCCAGTACATACCTGCCAAGAAGTTTCGGGCGATGGTGATTGGATTGATGTCGAGGGAAATGATGTACGTCGACCCACTACATACCTGCAAAGAAGTTTCGGCTAATGGAGATCGGATTGAAGTCGGGGGACATCATGTACGCCTCTGTATCATGGTGAGCCAATCTCGCAAGACCAGATAGCAGCAATCAGGGTGTCATGAAAAGCTTAGGCCTCGCTTCGATGATGGCCGTGTGCATGTCCCTCGAGCATGTAGCCAGCCACAGGGCACTCAACATATCCATACACGAACAACAGAGTTTGAGGATGTCACTGGGGAGATTGCTCCAATCGCGGCTCATATGGATGCCGCATGGTTCACGTTCGGCCATGGTGGAGTTTGGAAGGTGGGGGTTTTGGGGGGCTTGATTTATGGGGGAGAAGGCTGTCCGTGCTGGAGCGGCTAGCGAGGGAATAGTGGTACTGGGGGAGGCGAGTGAGGCGATGGTACACGGGGGCACAGTGAGATGGAGAAAGAGACGAAGAAGGAGATGGAGATGGAGTGGTGCTATGGGAGGGGAGAGGGAGACGAGGCGAGGCGCCAATGTGCTGTATAGTGGCGGTGACAGACTGCACAATGCATAGGGTGAGGCTGACTTTGGTAACCCGAACACGCCACCTGGACTAGTGTCAGGCGCAGGGTGTTGTCACTTCACTGCGAGGACCGGATGAATAGTATTTTGACCATCAAGTGTACCACAGTTGTACTACTACTAGTAGTAGTAGGAACATGAGTACTTCAGTATTGTATAGTGGAAATAGGTCTCCTGTGCTAGCATGCCTGTTCACTTCATCGTTCAGGTATCATCCATATTGCAAGCAGAACCAAATTCTTGTGCATGCCCAATCAACGCCGTGCCGCGATGCATGAAGTGGTCGTTCTGGTGCATCAAGGACGACATGCAGATCGTTCCACACTTGAGAAGAGGAAAAATGGAAAGGTAGAACGCGGCAACAGAGGAAGAGAATGCTGGCTAATGAGGCTGGGAGGGGATCGAGCAGGAAGTTAATGCTCCACGCCTAAAGGTTTTGGGAAAACCTGATTTTCATAAGGTGACTTACTCACGCGCCAATATCCATCTAAACTAGCTACGACACATTTTTTTATCTGTTTGCATAGGTCCCACCTATCAGGAAGGATGAGCACGTACACGAACAGGTACGACTCATCAGTCTACCTGCATAGCCTTTTCGTTTAGTCTACCTAGCCGTCTAATCAACTGCCTGCACGCCACTTCTCCCATTTACTTCTCCATCGGGAACCGATTTTCCTCGGCTTCTTCACCTCCCCTTCGTCTTCATTTGCATCCAAACCCCACTATGTTCACATTGTTTTAACCTCTTTAAATAATCATCTACTACTTCAGTTAGACTAGCCATCTAATCCTAATTCTCCAAACCATAGCCCTCCGTTCCAGCGGTTCCAAATGGCGAAAGAGATCGAGATCAAGGTTTTTAGCATCCAACATGTCCTCGTCGAAGGCTCGATGAGCATAGTTGCCACCGTCACCGTCCACCCAAGGGTTGTTCGGCAGTGGATCAACAATGTATCCAACTCCCTCGAAAAGGTAGAGACGAGGGACATCGGTCTCGACGCAGAGTACAAAGAGTGTGCCCCTGGGAAGATCCAACGTGCCGCCGTCCTTCAGCTGTGCCTCGAAGATGATGTTTTGGTGTACCACATCATACACTCGCCCTCCATACCAGGTGAGCTTCACGATTTCTTGTCTCGGGAGGACGTATACTTCTATGGGGCAGCCATCGAAGGGGACAAACAGAAGCTGGAGCCGTACAACCTTGATTTGAAAAGCATCACTGACCTACAAACCAGAATCAAAATTCCTGTAGAAGATTGTGATAAACAGACACCATCCCTATTCGACATAGCAAATTTTGTGCTCGGTACAAATCTTCAGAAGGGTGACGAGACGGTGGCATTAAGGTCGTCTGGATGGGAGAATTATCCCTTGACATACGAGCGGATAAAATATGCTGCCCTCGATGCCCGTGTGAGTTTCGAGATAGCTGCAAGGTCCAAAGAGCTTGTTGCGAAGTCGTCTCCCACAGAAAATGAGAACAACAAGAATAATAATAATAATAATAATAATAATAATAATAATAATAATAATAATAATAATAATAA
>NC_057804.1:327489442-327490892 GCF_018294505.1 Triticum aestivum | reverse complement strand
TTTCCGGCTCATGTATCTGAATGATCATCAGTCTTTTGTCGTCGTCTGATCGAGCGAGGAACCAGTTGTGCTTCCCTGTTTTTGGCAAAGGTGGTGTGATTACAAAGGGCAGTAACTGTAGGGACACTACATCATATCAAAAAGGACATGCATTGTTAATGTAAGATCAACATTGTTCAGAGTATGAGTAGGATAATGCAAGAAACTGCATTGATATGTCCCTGTTGGAACTGGGAGGAAAATACAGGGAAATGTATATTGGGTTCGAAAATATAGAAGTGCTATGCATGGTTATACTCATGTTATCTCGCAATCGATTCTTCACAGGAAACTACCATGTCATGCATGTTATGTAATCATGTTCTGTCCTCACAAACAAATTCTTCAAGGTAACTAACAGACCATGCATTGTTATATACTCGTGTTCCGTGGGCTAATTTTTTGTGAGGATATTATTCTAGCCATTGATTGCTGAAGGGCGAATATAGGTATGTACACATGGTAAGCCTTGCAAGATTTCACTACTTCCAAATATAGAGTTCTCCATATGCACATTTACTTCCCTAATGTATGGTTAGATAAAACCAATAGTGTGGTGCATGTTTCTACATCATGAAAATGAGGAAACTAACATGGCCATTGATACACATTCATATTTAGTAGTAGTATATAGATTACTGTAAAATAAGGATAATATCCATATATTCCTAACCGTTTGATTATTCAGGGTACAAATTGGCTGTAATGACATGGTCACAATCGCATGAATTAACTCATTCCAAATATAGCTGATTTACGGCGTCTCTAATACGTTGCCATAGTTCTACTCAAATTCTGCTCAAACAGGGATATGCCAATCATCACAAAAAGTTCAAACAGTGTCATGGCGTCATCATTAACATGAGACGGAAACAACTTACACGCGCCGTCCCAGCAATACGGGGTGCCATCTTCTTCATCGATCGCGTAGATGATGCCATTGTGTTCAATAGCATCATAGAAGTGTGTATCAGCTTTGACGACGATCCACTGCGAGATGAGTTGTCTCCAGCTAAAGAAGGCACTGGCGTAAAGATAGGCGAGTCCACGGTCGAACAAGGCAATTAGCTTGAAGTCTGCGTAATTCGCATGTCGTGTGGGCACTTGGCAGATTACAATCTTCTACAAAACAAGGTCCGTCCAACTGACGTGGTAATCTAGATGACTTGGACGGCGATGGTAATACTCTATACAATCCAACGGAGGAAGGATAATCTCATGGGAGGTCTGGAAGTTCACGAGCACCAACTTTTTACCGTCTTCTCTGAAGGCAGCCATCCAGTGGGAGTTCATGCCGACCCAGTACATACCTGCCAAGAAGTTTCGGGCGATGGTGATTGGATTGATGTCGAGGGAAATGATGTACGTCGACCCACTACATACCTGCAAAGAAGTTTCGGCTAATGGAGAT
>NC_057804.1:327488953-327489432 GCF_018294505.1 Triticum aestivum | reverse complement strand
GGATTGAAGTCGGGGGACATCATGTACGCCTCTGTATCATGGTGAGCCAATCTCGCAAGACCAGATAGCAGCAATCAGGGTGTCATGAAAAGCTTAGGCCTCGCTTCGATGATGGCCGTGTGCATGTCCCTCGAGCATGTAGCCAGCCACAGGGCACTCAACATATCCATACACGAACAACAGAGTTTGAGGATGTCACTGGGGAGATTGCTCCAATCGCGGCTCATATGGATGCCGCATGGTTCACGTTCGGCCATGGTGGAGTTTGGAAGGTGGGGGTTTTGGGGGGCTTGATTTATGGGGGAGAAGGCTGTCCGTGCTGGAGCGGCTAGCGAGGGAATAGTGGTACTGGGGGAGGCGAGTGAGGCGATGGTACACGGGGGCACAGTGAGATGGAGAAAGAGACGAAGAAGGAGATGGAGATGGAGTGGTGCTATGGGAGGGGAGAGGGAGACGAGGCGAGGCGCCAATGTGCTGTA
>NC_057804.1:327440912-327488909 GCF_018294505.1 Triticum aestivum | reverse complement strand
TGTTCACATTGTTTTAACCTCTTTAAATAATCATCTACTACTTCAGTTAGACTAGCCATCTAATCCTAATTCTCCAAACCATAGCCCTCCGTTCCAGCGGTTCCAAATGGCGAAAGAGATCGAGATCAAGGTTTTTAGCATCCAACATGTCCTCGTCGAAGGCTCGATGAGCATAGTTGCCACCGTCACCGTCCACCCAAGGGTTGTTCGGCAGTGGATCAACAATGTATCCAACTCCCTCGAAAAGGTAGAGACGAGGGACATCGGTCTCGACGCAGAGTACAAAGAGTGTGCCCCTGGGAAGATCCAACGTGCCGCCGTCCTTCAGCTGTGCCTCGAAGATGATGTTTTGGTGTACCACATCATACACTCGCCCTCCATACCAGGTGAGCTTCACGATTTCTTGTCTCGGGAGGACGTATACTTCTATGGGGCAGCCATCGAAGGGGACAAACAGAAGCTGGAGCCGTACAACCTTGATTTGAAAAGCATCACTGACCTACAAACCAGAATCAAAATTCCTGTAGAAGATTGTGATAAACAGACACCATCCCTATTCGACATAGCAAATTTTGTGCTCGGTACAAATCTTCAGAAGGGTGACGAGACGGTGGCATTAAGGTCGTCTGGATGGGAGAATTATCCCTTGACATACGAGCGGATAAAATATGCTGCCCTCGATGCCCGTGTGAGTTTCGAGATAGCTGCAAGGTCCAAAGAGCTTGTTGCGAAGTCGTCTCCCACAGAAAATGAGAACAACAAGAATAATAATAATAATAATAATAATAATAATAATAATAATAATAATAATAATAATAATAATAAAAAGAATAAGAAGAATAAGAAGAAGAAGAAAAAAAGGCTGCACCAGCAGGAGGGCATTATGGATGGATGAACTATTTCCTCTCTTGTAAAAAAAAATATTCCCTCTCGGTGTATATTGATATAAATGGACTATTTCGATGATGTGCATGTCTTTGGAACAGAGTAGTAGCATGGGTCCACTTGACTATAAGGAACTATTTATCCGCATATATAGCTTTCTCTGCTACTCCTTCCAGTGATCGGTATGCAGTGCATGTGTCCGTAGACATGACATCTTGTCCATGGAAGTTCAACTACGGCGACCATCACGTTTCATCTCGCAATTCCCACGACGCCCCTCCAACCCATGGCACCACGTCCCCCGACGTGCGTCTCACCCCTCTTGGCCGCACTGCCCCTCTGCCTTTGTGTGCATGACATGTGGGCCACCTAAAATGCGGCAAGCATCAAGTTTCTACCACAGCCACACACGACTCCCACGACGCCGCTCGAACCCATGACACCACACGTCCCCCGACCTGGGGCTCACCCCTCTTGGCCAACATTACATGTGGACCAGTCACCTATCGGGTCCACATGTTATTGACTCAAAGGTAGGTGTAGTAAGGCGCTGAAGCTCAGCCCCGACGACCCTGAGATGGAAATGTAACTCCTACACCAGGGCTTGTGGTGCTACCGCTGCAGGAACTTGTGCCAAACTCGAATTTGTTTCTTTACTATACATGCACGCAACGATTTAATGGACATTGTAATCTCAACATGTGATGGGGAGCTCTAAATTTGAATTTGAAACTTATAAAACGAAAAGATTCAAAACAAATAAACTGGGAGAGAGGGAGTATATTGTAGGATGTGTGGATGGATGATACAATGAAAATGTGTATCCCGTTTCGAACATGGCCGGCAAACACAAGGCCCTTTCCTCCATTCTGCGGTATGCCAGGCCTCGTTTCCATCGCCTGTTCCGTCCAAGCCCTCCCGATGAACATGAAGACGCATTCCGTTTTGACCCAACAGATTGGCTCCCCATGAACACGAGAGGATGCTGTTTCTTCGTTCCGACCCAGCCATGTACACGAGCCCTGGCCGTACGTATGCGCGAGTAGGCGTTCGAGACCCCGCCCGTATGTACACATACGTGGCCGTATTTTCTTTCTTGCACACTGGCCGCTGTACGTACGTGTACATGCTACGTGCGCGCCTCTATTACGACACATGCGCGCCTCTACATCGACCAATATATATGTACGTACACGTTCATGGCCAGAATGACAACGCTACGTACGCTTCGACCAGGTGGGTCCCGACTATCAAGCACTTCCTTGCCTGCGAAGATGTAGCTGGTGGGTCCCAACAGTCAGGGGGGCGAATCGTTTTTTTTCGGACGCACTTCCTTGCATGCGAAGATGTAGCTGGTGGGTCCCTGCAGTCAGGGGGAAACATTTTTTTCACGAAATACGGTGGCCCGTTTGGCGGGTCCCTGCTGTCAGGTGGAGGTATCATTATTTTCAATGTAATAAGGAGGCACTTCCTTGCTATGGCCGTGGACCCAGCTGTCAGCCTCTCCACGTACAGTCCACGTCCGATGGAAGTCGTTCCTTGACCATGTTGACCACGCCGCGCCGAGAGCACCAGGGCTGTGGACGATAGCGAGGCCTAGGAAGGGGACGACGCGGAGCCGGGGAAGATGCGGCAGTGGATGCCCACGTGGAGAGGAGTATGAGGGTCCACTGGTCCGGCTGCGGTGTGAGGCTGTCGTCACCGCAGAATAACAGGGGGTGTGGGTGAGTAGAGGGATGGCCTGGCCAGCACTGGGAGTAGTAGGAGGCGGTGAGGCCTCCGAGGCATCACAGCTGGCCACAGGAGGCAGGAGCATGCGGCACGACCGGTGCTGCTTTGGGAGGCTGGAGCAAGAAGACCAGAGGTTGAAGAAGCACTACGGCCGTTGGATGGACATCGTACGGTCACTGGAGCTAGAATCGTTCATATTGACTAAAGTTGACAAAGGCCCCCGTCCCAGTCAACTTAGTAGGCCCACAAGTCAGCCTCCCACCATGGTGGGGCCCAGTTAGCAGGGGGAGTATTCATTTTTGTGTGCGTAATAAGGAGGCACTTCCGGTGGGTCCGAGCTGACAGCGGGGGGAATGTTTTTTTCGCAAAATACGATGGCCTGTCCGGTTGGTCCCATCAGTCAAGGGGGAAACATTTTTTTCACAAAATAAGGTGGCCCGTCCGGTGGGTCCCTCCTGTCAGGTGGAGGAATAATTATTTTGCGCGTAATAAGGAGGCACTTCCTTGCGGCTGCATGGACCCAACTGTCAGCCTCTCCACGTACAATACTCTTCCATTGGAAGTCGGTCGTTGACCATGTTGACCACGCCGCACTGAGAGCACCAGGGCGGTGGATGACGGCGAGGCCTAGGAAGGGGACGACGCGGAGCCGGGGAAGACGCAGCAGTGAAAGCCCGCGCGGAGAGGAGTACGAGGGTTCACTGGTTCGGCTGCGGTGTGAGGCTGTCGTCGCCGCAGAATAACAGGGGGTGTGGGTGAGTAGAGGGATGGCCTGGCCAGCGGTGGGAGTAGTACGGGGCGGTGAGGCCTCCGCGGCATCACAGCCGGCAACGGGAGGCAGGAGCACGTGACACGACCAGCCCTGCTTTGGGCGGTTGGAGCAAGAAGTCCAGAGGTTGAAGAAGCACTACGGCCGTTGGATGGATATCGTACGATCAGTGCAACTAGAATTGTTTATATTGACTAAGTTGACAAAGCCCTTGGTACGCGTCAACTTAGTAGGCCCACAACTCGGATTTGGCAGAGAACATATAGCCCATTTGCGATTTGTAAGAATGTACAACCCGTTTTTTAATTCTAATGGAATTTACTACAACCCATTTACAGTTTGTTAAAAGTACAGGCTAACTTCTAGCTAGGACAACAATTAATAATTTCAAACTACCTCTCAAAACAGAATTCAAAAAAAATTCCCACATTTTGATGTGATCCAAAATATTTTTATCCAAAATTTCTAGTCAGGTTAAATATAATTTCAAAATAAAGTTGTATTACGTTAAAATGCAATGAAATATTGCGCGCACAACAAGTAATGAAATTGAAATTTTCAAATTCCAAAAATAATAGATTTTTTAAACTAATTACACGTTTGGTGCATAGTTACTGCCCAGTTATTATAATTACATCCCATTTATTTTTTCTTAAAGTCCATTTTCTTGTTAAGCCTAATGCATACCTCCTAGGAAAGTTTGCAGCCCAGCGGGGCAGAGAATAACAAGTTGACCCGGATATTGTGTACAACTGTCAGCCTAGTAGCATTGCTGATGTTGAAAAAAAGGTCTGTGTAGTATAGTACAACCTAACATGGCTACTCAGCCCACATTCAGCAACGCCGGAAAGGCCCAAACAAGGCTTCTGTATAACTTTTTGAAGTCACTAAGCTCAACTAATAACTTAAGAAAAAAGTTAGATTACAGTGGAACCTAATTAAAAGCTGTCACGAGCAAATAAATAATTCAACACGTCCCACTTGTGCGTGTGTGCGTGTGTGTGCGTGCGTGCGTGCGTGTGTGTGTCTTAGAGAGAGAGAGACCCATCGGTCGATGCTCGTAAATACATCTTTCAGCCATATGCATTGCTGATGCTCAGTAAAAACTTATATAGTTGGCACAATCATATAGAACATCATAGCACACTGAACTTGCATACAAAAATTTCACGCAGGCGGCACAATTAGGATGGAAGCAGTGGATCGCTACGGGTAGGGCTATGTTGAAACCAACGAAGTCGTACATAACGGTTCATCGTCTTTATCAATGACGGGGAAATATCTTGAATGCTGTGCAAAGAATACTGATAGACAACACAATAAGTTCTGCTAGCACATTAAGTTGACGGACAACCCTTTCTAAAAAAAGTTCAGGTACAAAATTAGAACAGGTCACAATCAAATGTACTGGCATATCAGTGCTTCACACCCATAGCTCGAATTTAACTAGTATCTGACAAGATTCAGTTGTTACCTCAAATTAGAGCACATCCAGGCAGCCAACCCTGCCTCTTCTCCCAAAGAAGCAGTGGCCTCCGCTGCGCGATGGAGTAGGCCCTGTGCCATCCATCGTTCTGAGCAACACAGGGAAAGTCTGACATTGACTCCTGTAATGGATGTCGTCGATGGACCCTGGCACCAGCGGCGGCGGCAGGACTTCGATTGAAGGATCGACCACTTCTTCGACATGCACGAACACTCGATACAGGTACATCCCTAACGTGGTCCGCGGCAGCCTTGGTGGTGACGAATAGTACAACCCCGGTTCCTGCACCGGATCTCAACACCAATCACCTTCGGTATGGTGGACGACTTCTTCATCCATGCCATAACCGTCAGAGCCCAGCTGTCTGGAGGAGCAAACATACTTACGAGCTCACCTCCAAGGTTGTTGATAAGCTCGTTCATGGACTCACTGTTCCAAGCACGTCGAGGCATGCCGTGGAAGGTAAGCTTTGTTAAAAACTCAAGCTCAGAGGGCACCGAGCCCCATCCTGGGTGCCACCGATCAAAGCTCACCAGCGTGCCATCGCAGAACAAACGCCAGGAAGATTCGAACACACGACTGCAGTCGAAAGTTGTCCGGAACCTGACAAAGAAATCAGCTGGTGGCGGGTAGACTTCGACGAGCAAGTCACTTATTTGGATGCCATGCGCAATGCCAAGAGCTTTGACAAGGTCGTCTGGCAAGACGGGAGGCCGGTCTCTGTTGATGGTTACCATCAGCACTTTGCCAGCAAACTGGTCGTCAAGCGCCGCCATGCCACTATTGAGCGACAACACGCAGCGACCAAAGGCAAGACAGACCTTAGGATCTCCGGCTCGGAGATCCATGTTGACCGGCGACATGATAGTGCGCTTGAGTACAGGGAGTACATGAGGGGGATTTGGGGGAACTGGAGTAGGAATCAAGATTCCAGAGGTGGGGGAGGGGCGGGATACTGGGGATGAAAAGGTAGCATGAATTTCGAGCACGCGCCAATATGCTCTCGGCGCGCAAGCGCACGAAAACACCGGTGGCACGCACATGTCAGCCTAAGAGTCCTTATTCTTTCTTTTTTGGAGAGCCCGACCTTTTTTTTCAGGATCTTTTGAGAGCCCAGCCTGAGAGTCACAATTGACCTGTTTGGCATTGTGTTACTACTTGGCCCATATTCAATGACACCTCACTGGCCCAAACAAGTGTACATCATCGAAAAGACAGTGAGCCCAAATTATATAACTTGAGAAAAGGAGATATACTCTGAACACTGGAGAATGGTGATGCCCTCATTTAGCCCACCAGTAGTTCGAGACAATAAACAGTTCGAAACAATGATATATACAACATTCAAACACTGACTAGTGACTACTACTGACATAAACAACAAGACATGATAGTTCATAAGAAGTCCTGCTACACCACCAAAACGCACCCATCTACAGCGCTCAGACTCTCATGATCCAGACGAGAATGACATTCTAAGCAGAAGCAACTAATACATAGTAAGAGTGACATAGATGAGGATGACCAAATGACAAGGAATATGCATAACAAAAGAAAGAACTACCCATCCAGAACCAGCAGCAAAGACAACAAAGTCATTCGAAGAGATGATCCAACACCATCATAATTTGCAGCCCCGCTTCAGCGACCAGTGATCCGGAGACACCAGTACTCCACCCTTTCGATGTAACAGCCCAATTACCTATCAACCTGAAGGATTGAACCACATCACTGCCTGTCGTAATTGAGACATGCAAGGATCAAAGTTAATCCGGATGCCTTTGCCATTCTCACCTTCTTTTGGCTGCAGGCTGTATCATTGACAATCAGGGGAGTTTGCTCCCAAATTCCTAGGGCTCGCCGTGTAGACACAGTTTTCCATAGAAAACAGAGCCTCTCTGCCATCAAGGTCCTTTCCAATGGTGATCTCCTGGTTAATCGGATAATTGAGTCCGAGAAACAGAGAGTGTGAACCAAGGCTGTTTACCTGCCTCCAACTAAAAAAGCCTAAAGGCCCCAACAAGCTGGTATCCTGCTCATAGACGTAACAGCCACTGTCCGGATACTCACGTATTACACGGTGCTTGTATACAGTGGGGTTTTTGCAATATAACTTTTCCGGCTCATGTATCTGAATGATCATCAGTCTTTTGTCGTCGTCTGATCGAGCGAGGAACCAGTTGTGCTTCCCTGTTTTTGGCAAAGGTGGTGTGATTACAAAGGGCAGTAACTGTAGGGACACTACATCATATCAAAAAGGACATGCATTGTTAATGTAAGATCAACATTGTTCAGAGTATGAGTAGGATAATGCAAGAAACTGCATTGATATGTCCCTGTTGGAACTGGGAGGAAAATACAGGGAAATGTATATTGGGTTCGAAAATATAGAAGTGCTATGCATGGTTATACTCATGTTATCTCGCAATCGATTCTTCACAGGAAACTACCATGTCATGCATGTTATGTAATCATGTTCTGTCCTCACAAACAAATTCTTCAAGGTAACTAACAGACCATGCATTGTTATATACTCGTGTTCCGTGGGCAAATTTTTTGTGAGGATATTATTCTAGCCATTGATTGCTGAAGGGCGAATATAGGTATGTACACATGGTAAGCCTTGCAGGATTTCACTACTTCCAAATATAGAGTTCTCCATATGCACATTTACTTCCCTAATGTATGGTTAGATAAAACCAATAGTGTGGTGCATGTTTCTACATCATGAAAATGAGGAAACTAACATGGCCATTGATACACATTCATATTTAGTAGTAGTATATAGATTACTGTAAAATAAGGATAATATCCATATATTCCTAACCGTTTGATTATTCAGGGTACAAATTGGCTGTAATGACATGGTCACAATCGCATGAATTAACTCATTCCAAATATAGCTGATTTACGGCGTCTCTAATACGTTGCCATAGTTCTACTCAAATTCTGCTCAAACAGGGATATGCCAATCATCACAAAAAGTTCAAACAGTGTCATGGCGTCATCATTAACATGAGACGGAAACAACTTACATGCGCCGTCCCAGCAATACGTGGTGCCATCTTCTTTGTCGATCGCGTAGATGATGCCATTGTGTTCAATAGCATCATAGAAGTGTGTATCAGCTTTGACGACGATCCACTGCGAGATGAGTTGTCTCCAGCTAAAGAAGGCACTGGCGTAAAGATAGGCGAGTCCACGGTCGAACAAGGCAATTAGCTTGAAGTCTGCGTAATTCGCATGTCGTGTGGGCACTTGGCAGATTACAATCTTCTACAAAACAAGGTCCGTCCAACTGACGTGGTAATCTAGATGACTTGGACGGCGATGGTAATACTCTATACAATCCAACGGAGGAAGGATAATCTCATGGGAGGTCTGGAAGTTCACGAGCACCAACTTTTTACCGTCTTCTCTGAAGGCAGCCATCCAGTGGGAGTTCATGCCGACCCAGTACATACCTGCCAAGAAGTTTCGGGTGATGGTGATTGGATTGATGTCGAGGGAAATGATGTACGTCGACCCACTACATACCTGCAAAGAAGTTTCGGCTAATGGAGATCGGATTGAAGTCGAGGGGCATCATGTACGCCTCTGTATCATGGTGAGCCAATCTCGCAAGACCAGATAGCAGCAATCAGGGTGTCATGAAAAGCTTAGGCCTCGCTTCGATGATGGCCGTGTGCATGTCCCTCGAGCATGTAGCCAGCTGCAGGGCACTCAACATATCCATACACGAACAACAGAGTTTGAGGATGTCACTGGGGAGATTGCTCCAATCGCGGCTCATATGGATGCCGCATGGTTCGCGTTCGGCCATGGTGGAGTTTGGAAGGTGGGGGTTTTGGGGGGCTTGATTTACGGGGGAGAAGGCTGTCCGTGCTGGAGCGGCTAGCGAGGGAATAGTGGTACTGGGGGAGGCGAGTGAGGCGACGGTACACGGGGGCACAGTGAGATTAAGACAGAGACGAAGAAGGAGATGGAGATGAAGTGGTGCTATGGGAGGGGAGTGGGAGACGAGGCGAGGCGCCAATGTGCTGTACAGCGGCGGTGACAGACTGCACAATGCATAGGGTGAGGCTGACTTTGGTAACTCGAACACGCCACCTGGACTAGTGTCAGGCGCAGGGTGTTGTCACTTCACTGCGAGGACCAGATGAATAGTATTTTGACCATCAAGTGTACCACAGTTGTACTACTACTAGTAGTAGTAGGAACATGAGTACTTCAGTATTGTATAGCAGAAATAGGTCTCCTATGCTAGCATGCCTGTTCACTTCATCATTCAAGTATCATCCATATTGCAAGCAGAACCAAATTCTTGTGCATGCCCAATCAACGCCGTGCCGCGATGCATGAAGTGGTCGTTCTGGTGCATCAAGGACGACATGCAGAACAACAAGAATAATAATAATAATAATAATAATAATAATAATAATAATAATAATAATAATAATAATAATAAGAAGAAGAAGAAGAAGAAGAAGAAGAAGAAAAGGCTGCACCAGCAGGAGGGCATTATGGATGGATGAACTATTTCCTCTCTTGTAAAAAAAAAATTCCCTCTCGGTGTATATTGATATAAATGGACTATTTCGATGATGTGCATGTCTTTGGAACAGAGTAGTAGCATGGGTTCACTTGACTATAAGGAACTATTTATCCGCATTTATAGCTTTCTCTGCTACTCCTTCCAGTGATCGGTATGCAGTGCATGTGTCCGTAGACATGACATCTTGTCCATGGAAGTTCAACTACGGTGACCATCACGTTTCATCTCGCAATTCCCACGACGCCCCTCCAACCCACGGCACCACGTCCCCCGACGTGCGCCTCACCCCTCTTGGCCGCACTGCCCCTCTGCCTTTGTGTGCATGACATGTGGGCCACCTAAAATGCGGCAAGCATCAAGTTTCTACCACAGTCACGCACGACTCCCACGACGCCGCTCGAACCCATGACACCACACGTCCCCCGACCTGCGGCTCACCCCTCTTGGCCCCACTGCCCCTCTGCCTTCGGGAGCATTACATGTGGACCAGTCACCTATCGGGTCCACATGTTATTGACTCAAAGGTAGGTGTAGTAAGGCGCTGAAGCTCAGCCCCGACGGCCCTGAGAGGGAAATGTAACTCCTACACCAGGGCTTGTGGTGCTACCGCTGCAGGAACTCGTGCCAAACTCGAATTTGTTTCTTTACTATACATGCATGCAACGATTTAATGGACATTGTAATCTCAACATGTGATGGGGAGCTCTAAATTTGAATTTGAAACTTATAAAACGAAAAGATTCAAAACAAATAAACTAGGAGAGAGGGAGTATATTGTAGGATGTGTCCCATACAAAATAAGTCCCCTGGTTTGTCACCGCGAAGATGCGGTTAGAAAGGAGCACAACGTCTTCATACTCGTACAGCAACAAATTGGCCGCAGACAACATGGTATGCCTTTGACCGCCATGTGCAAGGTTCGTGCTATCTTATTCAATCTCACCGTGGTTCCATCGTACCAATTCATGCGGTGGCCCGTTGCATGGCTGATCCCAATTTTGGACAAAGGTTCTACGGGAATGGTGTCACCGTTGTAAATGTTGTGCAAATTGATGTTGGTACCCTCCCGTACATATGCAAGCCAATCTCCACTCGCACCGAGCCTAACCTATGAAACATTGGGCAGGGGGAGAATTAGGAAATGGATACGGAAGTAGTCTTTAGAATGCATTTAATATGTGATGAAACTCATCTTACCTGCTCATCGGAGGAAATCCGAGTGCCCCTCAACGTCGGCATCTCAAGGGGCGTCAACTTGCAACTACGGCCACGCCGCGCTGGAGAGACCCCCAAGGAAACATCCTCATGCGTTCCATGGAACATCAAGATGCATTTGAATGAGTAGTTTATCTTGTGAGAGAAAAGGATGAACGAGGGAAGGCCTCTAGGGATAGAGATGGACACTACTACTACCAATGTGCTGGCCCGTGCGTTGCAATGGATCTAAAGAAGTACAGAATACTACTTGTTCACGTGCTTGAAATATAAACACTCTAGTTTTGATATACATGTGTCAGCAGACATGACAGGTTGTCCATGGAAGTTGAACCACGGCGACCATCACGTCTCTTGTTTCTACCACTGCCACACCCACATGCGATTCCCACGACGCCGCTCCAACCCACGGCACGATGTCCCCCGACATGGACATGGATCCTCTGACGTGGCTATCACTGCCTTGCCCTGCCTTTCCTTCACTGACAGGTGGGACCCACGCTTATGGGTCCCACATGTTAGTGACAGAATGGTAGGATTGTTTGCGTCAGGGGATCCTCATCCTCCCGACGTGCCCCTCATCCCTCTTGGCCCCACCGCTCCTCTGCCTTTGTGTGCATGACATCCGGGCCAGCTGAACTGCGACAACCATCAACTTTCTACCACAGGCACACCCGATTGGATGCGGTTTGCCTGCTCCGCTGCTGTGCTCCGATCCGTACTCCCACACCATCGAATTTTCATCCAGCGGCTGTGACACATTTCGTCCCGGGCATCAATCCTCAGCTCGAGTACTTCTGTACTACAGGTAGTACCCGCCGGTGTGGCCATCTACGCCTCGTAACGCCCCGACGCCCAGCTGTGGCACCCTCGCCATGGCCATGCCACCACCGGCCAGTTCATCTCGAATGAGTGAGTAGCGAACCACGCCACCACCATGAGAATGACATGTGGGCCAGCCGCATTTAAGGTCCGCATGTCATTGACTCATAGCCGGGCACTAAGCCATTGAAGTTTGGTCCTGTGGGCCCCGAGGTGGAAATGTAACTCTTGCGGCAGGCCTTGTGGTGCTCCCGTAGTACGAGCTTGTGCCAAAACTAGAATTTGTTTCTTACTACTACCAACTAGTACTAGTAAGGTACACGTGCATTGCACGCATGAGATTTTGGTGGTTTGTGCATTATGCTTCTACATGTGGAGTTTTCTAGATTCTACATGTGGCAAAATCTGGTGGAATGTAGATCATATCCAATGGCAAGTAGTGCTCGGATTTGCCATCTTTGTACCGTCGGATTGGCTTCATCCAACGACCAACTTTCAAAGTTATTCACACACTATATAGGGGTATAGATATAGATATATAGATGTTTGGTTTGCAGCCTAAGGTTGCCATGCCTAAGCTTAGGCGTGACACAATATCTTAGGCATGTGTTTGGTTCATTGCTACACTTGTGGCTTGCCACACTTTTCTAGCTACATGGTCCACATGTCATAGACTCAACTTCTTGCCAAATCTTGCCACACTTGTGGTGCCCATTTTGTTAGCCACATTTTTTGTGGTAGACACAGGGGTTGTTTGGTTTTAGGCCTAGCAATGCCACACTTTATCATACAATGTTGCCAAACTTGCCTAAGGTTAGGGGCTATTTGGTTAGTAGGGCTGTTTGATTGTGACTATTTTTGCCATATATTGCCACATGATTTTTTCCACACTTGCCACACTTGCCTTAGTTGAGTTGCTTTTGTTAGCCACACTTTGGCTTGCCTAAGGGAATCTTGCCACACAGTTATAAACCTATTTGGTTTGTGACTAACTTTGCCAAAGATTGCCACACCTAAAGTTAGGCAAGTTTGACCAACTTAGGTGAGTGTTTGGTTCAAGCCACATCTTAGGCTAGCCACACTTGGGCCCCACATGGCATACACATGAAAAATGTGGCAAGATTCCCTTAGGCTTGCCAACTTGTGGCTCTCATTTTGATGAACTAACCTTAGGCAAGCTTGGCAAAAATGTGTGGCAAAGTGTGGCAATGCTAGGCCTAGAACCAAACAACTCCTTTGTGTCTATGACACGTGGGGCTCACTGCTCATAAAAAAAATCTTTGCCTTAGGTGTGGCTAGAACCAAACACCTACCTAAATTGGTCAAACTTGCCTAAGGTTAGTTGTGGCAAAGTGTGGCAAGGCGTGGCTAGGAACCAAACAACCACTAATATTGCCAAAGATTGCCACACGTAAGGTTAGGCAAGTTTGATTAACTTAGGTGAATATTTGGTTCAAGCCACACCTTAGGCAAGCCACACTAAGGCCCGACATGACATACACACAAAAAATTTGGCAAGATTCCCTTAGGCTTGCCAACTTGTGGCTCTCATTTTGAAGAACTAATAACTTTGCCTAAGCTTAGTTGTGGCAAAGTTAGTCATGAATAAAGTTCAACCATGGAGTCTTCTAGATTATACATGTGGCAGAATCTGGTGGATGATATCCAACGGCCAGTAGTGCTCGGATTTGCCATCTTTGTACCGTCGGATTGGCTTCATCCAATGACCAACTTTCAAAGTTTTTCACACACTATATAGGGGGTATAAATATAGATGTGCCGGTCCGTTGCAATGGATCCAAAGTATATCTATTTAGTGGAGTGCACTCTAAACACATTATCTATTTATTTTTCTCTTACCTTTCGTAGCCATGCAACCAAGCCACATAAGCTTCATGGGTGCCCCCCACATCATATTATTCATACTACATTGATTGAAAAAAGATAAATCACCCAAAACAAGGTCTTCCCGTTTTTTGTTCCTACGATGTTGTGCCGTGCACATACCTACTAGTTGTATAGTGGTAGTACTAGTAATATAGTATTAGGAGTACAAACTTGGTACTAGTAGGAGTAGTACTAGTACAGAATGCTCCTACTCTATCAACGAGCCCCATCTGACACAAAATTTCTTGGCTTCCGTGCTACAGCTAGATCTTCCCCTCGTTTCTGTTTTCCAACCCGGCGGCGGGCGGGGTGTCGGTTTGTTCAATGGCGGTCCCACATGAAAGTGGAAATGCAAGGCAACACGCCTTCCCTAAGCTATGTGTCATGCCGGATGGGCCGTGGAGTACTCCCTATTTCCGGGCATGTGGGGGTGCGACACAAACACAACATGCCTTTTCCTTTTACTAGCAATGTGCCCGTGCATTGCGACGGATCCAAAGTAGTAGAATAGTAGTATTTGTTCACAAACTTGAAAGAAAACACTCTTGTTTTGATATACTCCTAATATATTACTCCCTCCGTACCTAAATATTTGTCTTTTTAGAGATTTCAAATGGACTATCACATACGGATTATATAGACATATTCTAGTGTTTCTAGCAAGATGCCCGCGCGTTGCATGAAGTTGATGGAAAAGCTAAGTACAACTTATAAATTGACGGATGGAGTACTAGTTACAGTGATGCATATAATTAAGCAAAGGGATCACACATGTCGGTATTGACTGGAACGAGAATGCAATAGCACAATAAGAATTAAGGCCACGATGATGCGATCGCAGTGGTGGTTACACAAGGCAAGAAGAAATATGGATCCATGAACGTATGACCTCCTCCTCCTCAACTTAGTGCATCGGGCCACCGACCGGCGGCTAAGGAGCGGCGGCTTTTGTGGCGAGGTCGAGGTGCTTCTCAGCAAAGGCATCCAAGGCTTCCAGCCGGTTGAGGAAGGCCAACGTCATAGCCTTCTCACTGGCCTTGTAGATACCTATGTACACAATTTGCTCATACACGTGGATGTGTAGGTTGACGAATTCTTGCAGGGCGAGTCACCTCGCTACGAGCGCGACCTCTAGGTGGACATTCTTCGTGGCGTCGGTGGGCAGTCGCAGGGCCACCAGTGCTTGAAAGAGGTTTCGTCCATGGAGGCCGATTAGAGTGTCAGGCAATGAGGAGCCCAGGCGCGTGGGCTGGAGGAGTACGGCGATGTCGTCTGCGAGCTTCTTGAGGACGGTGAACTTGTTGCTAGTGGCAACAATCATCTGGTCCAACTGAGAGTCATAGTTGGCGTCGACGGCGGCCATCCACCAGTCGGTCTCCAACACCGTCTGGAGACGATCCTCGGCGCCATGCTGCAGGCCGGCGTCGTGGACCATTTGGCACAGCCGCTGGCCGCTCACGCGCATCACCGCCATGGGTCTAGAGTGAGCTCTTTTGCGCTTAGTGTAGGTGCTTAGGCAAACGCTTAGGTGCGTACGATGTGGAAGATGCATTGGAATGGAGGGGTGCCTTTATATGAGGGCAATGAGGGCAAACTGCATTGCATTCACATCGTGCAGCCTCTTTTCTCGGACCTCCTCCCATTACTTCCCTCATGCATTAATTGAAGGAGGATGCATTGGGCGTTCAACATTTCGGGAACCGCTACTCCCTCCCTCGTCTGCATTAAAGCCGTATCGGGAACTGCGCCGCCCGCTATCAAATCGAATACTCCCTCTGTCTAGGTGAGTATTAAGTCATCTTACAAAAACCAAATAGTAAACACATAGGCGTGGTGCATTAACTATCACGTTGTTTATTATTTTTTGACATAAATAGAGGATAAGAGATGTGGGGCTTGTATGCTTTTAATGACTTGAGACTATCAAACATGACATGCAGTGGTCAGTTCGTTGCACGTAATGATATTAATAAGGGAGTACCTAGAACTCATCTAGATGAGATATAATTTGGTCTCATTCACTTTGAAAACAAGAACAAATACAACCCACGTCAGCACACACGCATCTTATAGCATCACATCCAATGGCTATAAAAGATGAATGAGACCAAATTATATCTCATCTAGATGAGTTCTAGCAAAACTGTATTAATAATACTTAGTATCATATATTAGTATCATGTAGTACTTTATTTATTGCCATGTATGACACATAGTACTCAACTCTCTCTTTCTTCATTTAATTCTATGACACCTCATCAAAATTGCTAAGGCTAGTAGTACCATTACAACCAGCCTTAGCAAATACTAAACATTAAGTTCTCTCATTTTCCTCTCCACCTTGGTCACCTAGATGGAGGGAGTATACTACGCGGGCTTTTCCTATGCGGTAGGCGGGGCAGCTCCGCCTAGTCGGTTCGACAGAGACACAAGAAGACGAGGGAGTAGGCTGCTGCAAACGTAGGGCTGTGTGATTTGACAGCGAGTTACTGCTGGACAGGTGGGGCCCCATGATTTGACTTGCCATTATCATATTAACTATGGCGCTATGACCGGCGTGAGTCTCCCAATTCCTGACCACCTCCATATAGGTGCCTCTCCCAATGCTCCACCATGTAGTAAATGCTGGCTCTTGCATGAGAGCCCACTTCTCCACTTTTTCCTTGCCTCTCTTTCCTCCACATATGCAAAAATGCCATGTAAAGCGCACTATGTACTTACTTGCTCCTACAGGTGCTAAGCTTGTCACATAGGCATAAAGTCTGATGTGGCAAGTTAATCAAGAAGAGAGATACTAGTTTGGTTACCCAAGGAAGAAATGGTGCTAAGCGCGTGTGCCTAGGTGAAAATACAATTTTGAGTCTATAGCTAATTAAATGAAGCAAACTTAGCAATATAAAACTAATAAGCACATCATTTCATTGGAAGAGGTCACTCCTTGGCAAATGCAATAAATACTAGTACTCCCTGTGTCCCATAATATAAGAACGTTTTTGGCACTAAACTAGTGTAAAAACGTTCTTATATTATGGGGCGGAGGGAGTACAAAGAAAGAGATAAATAGAAGTAAAAAAACACTTATAGCCAACCTTATAGCCAACCTTGTTGTAGTATGAGTGACTAAGTGATGACTATGTATGACATGCCAACATCAGATAGCCTAAGGCACCGTGTTAAATCTCCAAGGGCGCGACCGCGCGAGCGACGCGACGGTCGTGGTAGGTGCGACCATGATACGGGCTGCTGGCAGCCCTTGGATCTGAGATCAAATGGTTGCATGCTAAGTTGCTGAAAATTTGCAGAATAACCCTCCAGGATAGGATATTCACCCATAGGTCTAGAATCACGCCATGCAACCGTTTGATCTCAGATCCAAGGGATCTTGGAAGCCCGTATCATGGGAGAATGGAAAGCCACTACCCCGCCGTTTGCACGCTGGCAGTTTGTTCCTACTCGTCCCCGCACGTCCTTTAATACTACGGCGGTTCACTCCTAGTCGTCCTGTCCTTTCACATTATGGCAGTTAAACTAATCCTAACCCTCCTCCCAAATCCATGGCGTCCCAAATCTCCATGATCGGTGGTGAGTACAAGGTTAGAACCATCACCGGCGATGAGTTCGACGTCATCTACACCCGTTCTTCCGCGACGGTGGAAGGATGCCTTTCTCGCTTCAGACGCATGTTCGAAAACTCAGATGATGAGTGGGTCGCCGGGCTAGATGTTGAGTACACCACAGTCCTGGGACGAGAGAAGGATCTAAGGGACAAAGAGAGGAAGAAGCCTGCCATGATCCAGGTTTGTGTGCATGACTTATGCTTGGTCTACCACATATGCCATGCCGACGTTGAATGCCTGGATTTTAAGGACTTCCTCGAGAGCAACCTAGTCAAATTCATTACTGTAGACTTTGGGAATGACAAAGAAGTCCTGGGTCGGATAGGCCTCATTGTAGGCAACCCCTTCAACCTCTAGAAGAATCGGCTGGTGTCCTCTCATCAGCCTTCAATGCTGACCCTGGCAGGAGCCATGGTTCATCCTTCGTATGATAAACTGGAGAAACCTCCAAACACGTTTCATCGTTATGCATGGCAACGGAATGTACTAGATATAGACCACATCCACTATGCTGCAATGGATGGCTACCTTTGTTTCAATATCTACAAGGGTTGGATGAAGAGCAAGAGCCAAGTGTGCGGTTCAAGCAAAGAAGTATCGGCCAAGAGGAAGAGGGACAAGGACGATGTCGAGGACGTGGACGAGGACTCCGAGTAAGGTGGCAGTGTCGTTGCTCATGGTGGTTCTAATGCAGTGTCTACCAGAGTAGTTGCAAAGTTTAATTTCAGGTGTGCTTAGTTTAATTTGAGGGGTGTGTTGTGCTGAGCCCCCAGCAGAACTATGTTATGTTTCTTCTCGTTACTTTAACTCTTTAGTACGTACATACTAGTATTTCTTACATTTCGTGTTTTAGTTGGTATAGTACTACCACTCGTTTCTTCACATTATATACGTACAATATATATGGCTAACATCATATAGCCAGCAATATAGTTGTCAAAGAATTTCAGGGTGCTTAGTTTTGTCCAAGAATTCCAGGGTGCTTGGTTTTATTTGAGGGGTGGGTTGTGCACTTGTGCTGGACAACATTATTGTGACAAGCCTTTCTAATAGTACTATATGCATAATTTGGCGACGAGCGCTCTCTATATGTACCACCTTTTTTTTAATTTCAAGTTTTGCTCCATGGCGCAATCCATCGATACTACTACTGTACAAAAGTGGAGTATATACATTTTTTAAAAGGCTAGAGGGCGGGGCCGTCTAGCTCGGTCGGTTTCATGAGAGGCGAGGGCCTTTGTGATTTGACGGCTCATTACTACTGTCAAATCGAATAGTACTGCGCCGCCCGCTGCATGCCCAACGCCTCCATTAAACCCCTCCATTAAACCCGCATGCAAACCGAGAATCCTACTCCGGCCACACGTCTGTTCTTGAGCGGGACGGAATTAAACGCAACACCGGCCGAGCTCCTCCCGTCCGCCCTCAGTTTAAACGAGGCCAAACGCTGGCCAAGCTCCTACCGTCTGCCCTCTATTTACACGAGGCTAGACAGACAGCGGGCAAGAATCACACCCCTCCGCCGCTCCCCATCTCCTCCTTCACCATTTTCTCCACTCTTCCGATGGCTTCCGAGGAGCCGTTCTCCGGCGTATTACCCGGCTGGGTGGCCCACCGAGCCCTCCGGATACGGGCGAGGCCACTCAGTGCTTCACCAACCTCGCTTGGCCCGACGGAGCCAGTTGTCGCCCCAAGCAGGCGTGTGGTTCAGCAACTCGCCGCTCCAGTTCAACTCGATGAGGAGTGGCGAGTTGCCTCACGCTGGCATGGTGGCGAGCACGCCGGTACGGGCGTCGTCGCTGCCGCGTCGTACCGCGCCACCAGTGTCTGCGGTGACCGTGCCTCCCGTGCCTGCGGCAGCGCCATGCAGGCAGAGACAGAAGCCAGGCGCGTGGAGAGCGACGAGTTGGTGGCCAGCTTCTCCGTGTCCGCCGCCATCATCGAGGAGAGGTAGAACACGGGAGGCCGCCGCCACTTGGGACCCATGAAGGCCACCGCCGAGGCGACGACTGCCCATTTAGGTGGTTTCTTTGCTGCTTCGTCTCTTCCGAGGACCTTCGTCGACCCCGCAAGTGTCTGACGGACATGAGGAAGACAAAGGGATCCGCGGGCGGCCATTTAGATTATGTACTCCCTCTGCAGCTGGCGGGAAATATTTATTCTAAGAATGGATAAATTGTATGTATCTATAACTAAAATAAGTCTAGATACATCCATTTCTAGGACAAGTATTTCCGGACGGAGGGAGTATTAATTATAGAAGAGAGCCGGATTGGCACCGCTTAGTTCATGTAAATGTAATGAAATCCATCATGTTTATATGAAGATCCGGCTTTTTTATACGAAATCCTTCATGCTTATATGAAATCAGTCCGTGTTTGCACGAATTTCATCTGGTTGGTTAGAGTTGTAAAAATGTATGCCGCTGGCGTTTGATGTCGTCCTCCACGGAAGGAAGCGGGAGGAAATTTGCCGGATGCCGTTGGAGATGCTCTTATGCTGGAAATAATAGAGTGACATCAAATCCATTTGAGTTAATTGGCTGTATGATTGTCCCTCTATAAAAAGTTAATTGCATGTACAGTGTATACGTGACTTGCAGGTTGGCTACAGCTTCGTACAGAAAGTTAAAAAGAAACAAGTCCATCCTTAATCTTGCATTCTAAGTACTCTGTGAGTTCCACTGTTAGTACAGTAGCGAAAGAAGTATATATTAAATAAGTAATATATAATATAAACATCTAAAGTTAAAAGACAGAATTCGAACTCATGTCATCGCGTTGCGAGCATCCGACGCTAACCAGCCCAGCACATTTTTTTTGTAGACCATGCTGGAGATATATCTCCATGTCTACTCTTATACTCCATTCGTTCCTAAATATTTGTCTTTTTCAGATATCAAATGGACTACCACATATGGATGTGTATGTAGACATATTTTAGAGTGTAGATTCACTCATTTTGCTCCGTATGTCTTTTTAGGAAGGGGTCAGATTTGTCCTTGATTTATTTATGAGGTATCCATATGGCACTGCACCGCTAAGAAAAGAGGGTAACATCAAAATTATGGACTACTTTTTTGAGTATGTTGGTAAGGTCCGGTCATAGTCACTTGTTGAAATCTCTAAAAAGACAAATACTCCCTCCGTCCGGAAATACTTGTCATCAAAATGGATAAAAGGAAATGTATCTAGATGTATTTTAGTTTTAGATACATCTCTTTTTATCCATTTTGATGACAAGTATTTTCGGATGGAGGGAGTATTTAGGAACAGAGGGAGTAGAAAACAGAGTTGGTGATGTTGGTGTGCATGCCATCCTGCAATATAGGCCGTCGGATTTATATCTAACGGATAGGAAAGAAACTATGGCAATTTTGCAAAAATATACCCACACGTCTCTCCACTTTCGCAAATAAGGCCTTCCCTCGTTCAGCCTTTTCTCTCACAAGATAGACTACTCATACAAATGCATCTTGATGTTTCGTGCAACGCATGTGCAGCTAGCTAATTTCTTTTAAAATAGTTGCTGCGATAATTGGGTTGAAGTGATATATTTTATGTCTACCCCGAATGATTTCAGATTCACTAGTAGTAACAAAGAAAAGGTTGCCTTGTTGATTAACAGAAAACAGGGTGAAAACTATCACATGAGGCCGGTAAAAACAAGGCACACGGGGTTCAACGTCATCGTCACTACAACTGTGCACGCGCAAGAAGTCTACATATTGAGGGGGCTACCGAGCGAGGCACCGAGACACAATGTTTGAGAGAGAAACCAATTGACAGATTATGATCAGATCGAGTTGTCACCCTTCTGTTGTCATTGTTGGGGGGGGGGGAGAAAGACGTATCGAGAGTGTGTGCAGTAGGCACAGAGGCACAACTAGCGAGTGTGTGTGTGTGTGTGTGTGTGTTTGAAAGAGGAGTAGATAGATTATTATCAAGATCGATGTGCCACCCTACTCCTTCGGTGCCGGGTAGTGTGTGTGTGTGTATGTTTGAGAGAGAAGCCAGTCGATAGATTAGTAGCAAGATCGAGGTGTCACCCTACTCCTTTGGTGTTGGGAAGTGTGGGTGTGTGTGTGTGTGGGGGGGGAGTAACACTCACATATCTCTACTCTTATAAAAACAGAGTTGGTGATGACGGTGTTCCTGCCATCCTGTAATATAGGCCATCCGATTTATATCCGACGGATACGAAGGAAACTATGGCAATTTTGCAAAAAGATACCCACACCCCTCTCCACATTTGCACATAAGGAATTCCCTCGTTCATCCTTTTCTCCCACAAGATAAACTTCTCATACAAATGCATCTTGATGTTCCATGCAACGCATGGGCATCTTGCTAGTAGGGAGAAGGAGTTTGTGTGACACATATCTAGCTATATTAAGGGATAGGTAGATAGCATTAGTGGGAGGCATACTTAAAGCCTCACGAAGATAAACAAACGCTGTGTGTGCATGCAAGTGCCGGAAAAAATGAAGCGAGAAACAATGTGCGCGCGCGCGCGTGTGTGTGTGCGTGTGTGTGTGTGTGTGTGTGTGTGTGAGAGAGAGAGAGAGAGAGAGAGAGAGAGAGAGATCTCAAAACAAAAGGTGCTCTATTGGAATCCCATTGTATGTATTCATATGGTTCCGGAACTCGAGTTAACCTTAGGCATATGTGTGAGAGACATTATTATACTTTGAGACATTAGTGGCTGTGGGTGGGCGGAATTAAAGGGGTGGGCGTGTTAGACAGAGAGAGCGTGTGTGTTTCTGTGTGAGAGACTTGTAGGACGGGGTAGAAAGATGAATTTAACCCTGACAGAGGGAGATAAATACATGAAGTGCGCGTGTGTGATGCCGATGCCCACAGGGAAATGAGATATGTATGCGTGTGAGAGAGATTGCACAATTCATTCACGTATCACTATCTAGCGATCGTGGACGTGCATCACTTGAACATAAGTCAATATCTACTTCGTATCGTGGCCAAAGGTACAATATCGATTCAACACTACAAAGATTGGACACTCACATATCACATTTTTTTCTATTTAAATAAACCTTTTCAGTTGTGCATGCCAAAGTTACAGTGATGTTTCTTCAAACAACCAATGTAGCTATCATGTACATGCACCATTGTTACTCTTGCATTCAAATTCATTAGTCTTGGATGATTTAAGTTTCTATTTTGAAGTAATATAATATTCATATATGAATTCAACGGGTACGCAATTTATGAAATGGAGGCTATGTAATCATATGAGGTAACACTTTTAAGTAGCGGACTACAATATCCATTTCTTTTTGTGCGCCTCTACACTAACACGTCAATGCATTATGTTTAAAGTAAATAACCAATGGCACTAAATTATCTATTTACATGAGAAATACATAGGCTGAGCGTTTGATCCCTTTTTTTGTGAATGCACCACTACACCCGTATGATTGGCCGCGCCCGTGTGAACGTCCAAGTTAACGGCGCATCATCCCGGGTTATTGTCTTTTTTATAGGGTGGACTTCACACAAGTTATTAACTGCTGATGCGTGTCCCGTGCACACAGTCTAGCATGACCTTCCCGCTAGCATGGTCCAAAATTAGTTGAAACTAGATACGAACGATCCCGCGGGCGGCAAAATCTCCCGCCTCCTTCTAAAATTTCCGGCACCTTAGTCTTTAGCATGCGAACTTCCCCTTTTGTCCTTGGTGCACAGAGACCAACAGTTACAATACCGCCCTCATCTACATGATAGGTCGGGGCTGCTTTGGTAACTTCCGGTTCCCCCCACTACACAGCACCCCCATTTCCTCTCCCCCTCCCGCAAAAATGACTAACTCCACAACACCAGAGCATCTTACATCACGCCTTCCGTACTTCATCGCCCTTTCTCCCCTCCCCTCTTGAAACCCTAGACTGCTCATCCACCAGCGTACCATAGCCCATTCACTGCCAGCGGCGTCCACATCGCCGGATCTGCTTCTTCGGCCGCATCTACCCTCCCACCTCTCCTAGAAACAAGTAGACCGCTCATCCACCACTGTACCACAACCCATTCAGTGCCGGCCTTGTCCACGGCGCCTGATCTGCTTCGCCGGTACTCTCGTCAACCGCCGCGCATCTGCAACGGCTCATTCGTACTCCCCACCGGAGACGCTTCGTCCACACCCCCCGGAGCCGCCCCATCGACGCCCCGTCGACGGGCTCTGATCCTCTTCGCCAACACCTTCCTCAACCCTACCGGAGCCGCTTCGTCGTCACCTTCCTCAACCCCACCGGAGCCGCTTCGCCGACACCATCGTCAACCCTACCGGAGTAGCTTAGCCTATACCATTCTCAACCCTACCGGGGCCGCTTTGCCAACTCACAAGTCCACGGACTCAGATCCTCTTCCTCGCACCCTCATCCAACCTACCGAAGCAACTTCTGACGCCCCGTCCATGGCCGTAGATCCGCATCGTGGACACCATCCTTAACCCAACCACCGGAGCAGCTTCTGACGCCCCGTCCACGGCCGTAGATCCGCATCATCGACACCATCCTTAACCCAACCACCGGAGCAGCTTCTGACGCCCCGTCCATGGCCGCAGATCCACGTTGTCGACACCATCCTTAACCCAACCATCGGAGCAGCTTCACCTACGCCCTCGTCCACGACCACAGATCCGCTTCACCCACACCGTGGTCCACACTACCAGAGCCGCTCCACAAACACCCTACTCGACAGTTCTAGATCTCCTTACCGGACCCCGACAGCTAGCACAATGTCATCACCCTTGACATTTCTAACCTGATTCCCACCATCTGGAGAGATGCCAAGCACCCGCCATGGCCTAGGTACTTGTCACCTTTAAACCCGTCCAGCATCACCTGCCCGATGTACTTCAAATATACTAACAGGTCGCCGTTACCTGTTATGCAGCTGGCAAAAACTACAGGGACGATGTTTCTTCTGGATCTAATAGCTTGGCCAACCAAGATCCTGGACTGAGGCATTGCTATGATCTTGTAAGTGCGTCTCTCTCTTGTATTATTCTGTGCCTGCCACGTGCTTTGCTAGGATTTTCGACCAATAATCCCTTTGTGAAGACAATGATTTCTACTACTGTCTGCTAAATTAGATATGTAGATGCCATACATGATACTACCTCGTACCTCCGTTCCTAAATATAAGTCTTTCTAGAGATTCCACTATAGGCTACATACGGAGAAAAATGAGTGAATCTACACTCGAAAATGCATTTATATACATCTGTATGTGGTCCATACTGGAATCTCTACAAAGACATATATTTAGGAACACGGGCAGTACATTACACAAAATCGTAGGTGGCATGTAGGAATTCCAGTGCAGTACATTAGGCTCCCTTAGAGTGCCTGCTAGTCCAGCATACAGAGTCATGGCTAGTTTATGGTACGCACACAAACGTTAATTGGTGGTTTAAATATGTGCAAGGGATAGACAATGTAGTATCATGCAGAGATGTCTGAAATTAGCCGTGTCAACTTGCAGATAGGGTTACACAATGAAAAAGTACAAGATGTATGCGGCAATTTCATGGAACATCGCAAAAAAAGGAGAGGCAGCGGTGAGCCTATACAGTGTGCTATGGTACGTCACTCCTCCATTGCAATCATCGTGACATGTTATTTGTATGTCAGTGCTATTAGCCAAGTTTCTTAGGGACAGTTATTACGAGTTATCCTAAGAAAATAAGCACATGTGAATATAAACTCCATGTAATAAGCCAACTAGTTCTTTTCATTGCGTTTTCAGCTTATCTTTGGTATGATCAGTGGAAAGTCTAGATTGCATTTTTTTTCATTTTGCTGCTCATATGAGAATTAATTTGACTTGCAAACATCACAAATTGAACCCAGTGCAGTAATTAATATGATAGGAAAACAGACCATCACTACTTGCTCAAAATGCAAATACAAGGATACCATCTACTTGGCACAATCTACTTTGGTCAATGTTTTCCATAAAGATCCCATTGCCTAATTTAAACGAAGAACGCATGACCCACATTTAAATGAAGAAAAATTATTTATTGAAATTCGATGGCCCAAGTTGCTGATTATTATCATATAGCAGCACCACCTGAAAGCATCATATAGCAGCAGCAGCTCATAGGAACTCATCATACAGCAACAACAGTCTGCAATTCATCATATACCAGCAGCAGCTCATAGCAATTCATCATATAGCAGTAGAAGGAGCAGCTCATAGCAATTCATCATATAGCAGCAGCAGGAGCAGCTCACAGCAATTCATCATATAGCAGCAGCAGGAGCAGCTCATAGCAATTCATCATATAACATCAGCAGGAGCAGCTTATAGCAACTCATTATATAGCAGCAGCAGCAGCTCATAGCAATTCATCATATAGCAGCAGCAGCAGCTCATAGCAATCATCATATAGCAGCAGCAGCTCATAGCAATTCATCATATAGCAGCAGCAGGAGCAGCTCATAGCAATGCATCATATAGCAGCAGCAGAAGCAGCTCATAGCAATTCATCGTATAGTGGATCAGAATGAAAATTTGGCAAAAAATCAGAGGAGATCCTCACCTTGTTAGATGATCTCATCCTTCAACAACACCTCAAGGCCATGGCCTGGGAGGAGGGGAGGGGGAATAAGGTGCCTTCTGCCGTAGTGTGGCATCAGCCGTAGTTGTGCAACGCCCGCCGGAGTGGTGCGTTGGACGAACCACAGTGGAGCAGCTGCTGGAGACCATTAGAATGAGGGGCGACGCCAGAGGGAGGAGCAGCCAGGGAGATTTTCCCCTACCCACCGACCATGTAGCCTAGCTGGACATAACATCGTCGAGGACCAGGCCAGATGGGACCAGTGGAGACGGCTCGCTGGAGGAACCCTAGTGCTGCAGGCAGGGGATTGAGGTAGAGGGAAAGGGGAGAGGAGATGCAAGCGGGCAGGGTAATGAACGCTTGCGTGTTTGTTTTTACTTGAGGGTCAGGTGTGACACGGGCATCAGCAGTTGCATTTTGAGTGTAATATAGGCAGACAACAGAGTCATTTCACTATTCCCCTTCCCTTCAATTTTTAGTGAGGTTCTACCCGAAACACCCCCCTCCAAAGAGAAATTAGTTAAGCCCAAGCCCATAACTCAAAAATGACTTCTTTACATCTTTTATGGCTTA
Organism: Triticum aestivum; assembly: GCF_018294505.1. Lineage (NCBI taxonomy): Eukaryota > Viridiplantae > Streptophyta > Magnoliopsida > Poales > Poaceae > Triticum > Triticum aestivum. Next base: position 327,462,786 of record NC_057804.1, on the reverse strand, counting down.
TTTTGACAATAAGCCCTGAAAAGGCAGAATCGAACTGGCCCTTAACCTGCAATTCAATTGTGCGTGCAATGATGAATCACTCCTGCCTACTATCTGTACATTTAGGCATCATCATACATGGCATAACCTAATACATGTGCATTCCACTGTAGAATCTGGAATAAGCAATGTTTATGTTAGTTCATACGTTGCACATGATTTTTAAATGCCCCTTAAATCTGGTTAGTCAAGTGATGGTCTTTAAGCCTCATTCTTTGCTTCTTTTCTTGATATGTAAGATTTGCTCACACATCTGTTCAATTGCTTGTTTGCATCAGCCAGCCATACTACGACTGTTTGCTTTGATTACTTGCTGTTCTTGACCTAACACTCTAACAGAGCTTGTCAACGATTTAAACACTAAGGGCTGCTGTAGTGGGGCCTTGTCTAACTCATAGGTGACATAAAGGTTTGGCTGTACACTAAAGTAGGCTCTCCAAGCGTACCTGGAGATCCAGTTCGAAGGTATGCCTAGTTTTTACATAGTGCAGACATAGTAAATGCTCATTTCATTGTGTGAAAGTGCAAGAGATACGGCATGTTTCATTATGTGGTGTTGTTTTGTTATAATGTCATCCTTTTGTGTTCACAGACTAGAAAGTATGCATATTTATCTTCCAAGGAGACGAGTAACTAGTTTGTGTCTCCTTGCAGAGGGGGTGCAATGAAGATAAGATTGAGGATTTCCAAGTACAAGATGTTAGGAAGGAGCCTTGCAAGAGAAGTAGGAGCTGCGCTGAGCCTCTTCAACCTGCTAAGGTAAGTCACTGTATGCAACTCAACAGTTCAATTCCTTGTTTGTTTCAGGCATAGTTAATCTGCTCTTTTCAATTGCTTTATTTGTCCTCAGTTAATGAGATGCCCAAAGAATCATGCCTGATGTTGGGTACTTGTATAACTATTAGTTGACATAATTAAAGGCCTTACCATTTAATTACTCTGCTGAAGTGTGCCTAAAGCTTTGAAGTCTATTAACCAACTATTATTGCATGAGGCTCACAATCTAGTTTATACTACGCTAATGACTGCATAGTTTTGCCTGCTGTAGTATGTTTGTATGAAACCCTCTGATGTTCATTATGCTCCCTAAGACTTTAATTGAGCTACAGAATGGCCAACTGCTTGCATACTTATACGCAACATGCTGTCTAAATTTGTAACTTGTCTGTGTTTTCGATTGGGCACCAACATCATGCTCCTCTGGTGAGCTAAGAGGGATTTCTGTATGCATGCTGCACAGACTATCCTTTTTATAATTTTTAAAACATCACCTGCTTATGCTTCATGACGTGTAACATTGTTGTTAGTCCTGTTTTGCCATGTAGTACAAAATAGTGTCTTGCTCGCTTCACTGTTGTAACTATATTTTTACAGAAACATTTCAGGATGAAGTGACATCAATACAAAGATCTGCGAGCAATGCGGCATGGCCTTTACCAAATGATTATGGATTGGAATTGGAAAGTGCTGATGTTCTCGAGCATCAACTAGAGGTGGCAAGACAACGTGTACATGATTGTCAATGTATAATCAACAAGTTGAGACTGGACATGCAGGTATTAGATGCAGGAGTCAAAAAATGAAACAAGACACTGAGGTAACCACGAAGGAATTGGATATTTTGCAGACTGAAATTTGTGCTATCTGAATCCGGCCGATCCTATTTTCTGAGGAGATTATAGTTCAAATGGAGTTAAGTTGATGCGCGTCCATGATGTATGAGCTGTATTTGCCCAGTGTATGTAATTTGTTGTTTGTGTATGCTTTATTATCACCCGTGCCGAACCATAATGCCCAGTGGGTATAATCGGCTGTAAATTCTTTATTATATAGTGTAGGATTATTCTACGTTTCTATGCCCTGGTCTCTTTGTTGTATAGTGTATGTTATTTAGAGGTGATAGTATTGAGTAGGATAATTCTTTGAATATGCTATATCGTTCAAACGGGGCCAACTTGCCCAAATGTTGTAGTGACCATGGCCGTCCACGGGCCGTACGGTCCATGGGCCATGTATGGGCCGTCGGATCCATGGGCCTTCAATGGGCCGTCGGAACCATGAGCCTTCAATGGGCCGTCAGATCCATGGGCCATCAATGGGCCGTCGGATCCATGGGCCTTCTAAGTCTTGTAGCATCCATGGGCCTTGTATGGGCCGACTCATTTATGGGTCTTGTACGGGCCGTAGATGGGCTAGAGTGGAAATCGTACGTTTTATGGGCTGACCATAACGGGCGTTAATAGGCCGTATTTGGTGATGCTATGAAAATGGCCCAACAAATTAACGGTCCACAAATGGGCCGACTATAACGACGGGCTGAATTTGGCCCACAAGCAGAAAATGACAGTAAGGGCCGTAAGTAACCGAATGCTGCAAATGAGCCCAAGAATAAATGGGCCCTCAGAAGGCCGAAAGATAACTTGGGCTGGAAACGGCCCAATGGAATAACGGGCCGTTAATGGGTATAAAATGATACACTGTTCATTACGGGCTAGTTTGACCACGGGCCGTTAATGGGTGTAAAGTGATACACTGTTCATTACGGGCCAGTTTCACCACGGGCCGTTAATGGGCCAAGAGTTACAAAGGGCCTCATACGGGCCGAAAGACGTCATGGGCCATACATGGGCCAGAAGTGAAAATGGGCTGGAATCATATTGGATGGCCCAGATGATGCTACTGGGTCTAATTCGGATAGGGCGTAACGGGCCTTGGGTTAGCGGGCTGTAAATGGGCTATATGTGAACATGCCGTTAACAGGCTTTCCATGGGCCGGCCCGCCGCCTTTGGACCAAATCAAACGGGCCGGCCTTTTCATAGGAATGGGCCTCTGTTGGGCCGTGCCACGTGTCAACGTATCATAGGCGCCTTTTGTCCAATGAGTGGATGACATCTGTCCCAACGATGAGCTAACACGTGTTTCCTCCAGCCAATGATGATTTTACACGTGGAAAATCCCCATTGGTCGGGGCTATTAACGGGTTATCGGATCCAAAACCTGACCCGATAGCTTAACAACGTTCCGTTATGGTGGATGCCACGTGTCGGTCACCCTTGACGAAAGCACTTCTATGACGCACGATTTATCGTCATGGAAGTGGACACTTCTGTGATGATAATTTTTGTAATGTCATGGAACACTTCTACGACAACACATGTATGACTATCTTGATTCTGTCATAAAATCATCATGGATGTACATGCATGACAAAAACCGCGACCTACTGTGACAAACATGTATCATCACGGAAGTGTATTTTTTTTGTAGTGATGTAACTGACTATGGGCTTCTTGTCCAAGAGTACTATCTCATAGAAGTCCTGGTGCTCCTTGGTGTGGAACCTGTAATTTACAATAGTCCTTCTCTTGGTGGCACATGAGTCTGTCTGTCTCCATAGCCCGAGACCTGCATCTTTCATCTGCTTCATATTCTCTACAACTAGATGTGTATCATCATGATCTGGTATCTTGGGTTTTAACTTTATGAGCACTTGGGCATCTTCTTCTTCTTCTTCTTCTTCTTCCACTTCAGGCACTGGGGCCTTGTTCTTCTCAGCAGCTGGAATATTCCATATTGATCTTTTGGGTGCTGATGGCTTAGAAGCTTGTGCAGCAGCAACAACAACCTTGGTGGCAGTCGTGGGCTTTGATGGAGTAGCCCTTGACTTGATGGCATCCCCCATCAGCTTATGGGTCTTGGCAGGAGGTGTAGCTGGCTCTTCCTCCTCCTCTTCATCAGATGACCTGATCTTGGATGGCTTTCCAATCACTCTGTCCATGGTCTTCTTGACCCTTTCCTTTCTCTTCTTGCCCTCAACATCCTCCTTTTTTTGGCTCAATGGTGAGCTCAATTGCTTCCTGTGTTGAGGATCCTTCTGGCAGGTGCCTTCTTCTTTAGACCTGGCTTGGTTGAAGCTGTAGTGCCGAACTCTTTCTTGACAACTTTCTTCTTTGAGGTGACCTCCTCATCAACCACAAAATCTTCATCTTTTGAGTAAGAGGTTTTCTTCTTCTTCTGCCTGGTTGTAGCCTTAGGCAGGTTGCTAGGAGTGCTTCTGCTCCCATCATCATAACTGTTGTTAGAGGGACTAGTGCCCTCACTCATGTGTACCTGTTCCTCAGATCTATTCTGGCTATCACTGTTGTCTGACATAGCTGACACTAAAAGCTGAACCTGTGAATAGATAGTGTTGAGATAGAGTGGATGAGCATCACAAAGTGAAGAGATTTTGCAAAACAAATGAGTCAAAAACTTAGTTTCAGTTTTCTACAGAAATCATTTCGGAGCTACCGATATGTCAAACTCGGTGACACCGCATCAACTTTTAGAGTCTAAACATGTGAGATCGGTCAGACGAAGGCATAGTTTAGTGACTCAGAGATTGCTAGGGTTTCAAAGAGAAATGAACTCGGTCACACCGATTTGTATGTTTCGGTCAGACCGAAAAATACAAATGCAATGTCCTGGGCCAAATTGGTGAGACCGAATTCTCCAAATCGGTCGGTCCGAGATGAGTTCGGCGGAAACCCAACCCAAAGTTTTTGGATCAAAACTAATCTAGATGAAGTTTTGGTTGGATAGAAGTATCTCAAACATGGCAAGAATCATGGCATTGACCTTAGTGCAAGAATCAGAGGTAAAAATTGCACAAGGGATCGAGTTCATACCCTAACTCGGTGGTGAACTCGCTACGGCGACAACGGCGGCGGAGACCAGCGGCAGGAGGTCGCTGGCGACGGCAGAGACGATCCGGAGACCTCGCATCGGTAGAGCTTGACAGGCGCGAGCGAAGAGTTCGGAGAAATTTCCAAATTTGGGCCCATGGGTATTTATTTCCAGACCCTGTCAGTGTGACCGAGTGGAACAACTTGGTGGCACCGAGATGCAGAATCGCTAGCGGTTATTGCAACTCGATGAGACCGAAAAGTTCAAATCGGTTGCACCTGGATTGAAACCTAGACCAACTCAATGAACTCGGTATGACCAAATGGGATGAATCGTCAGACCGAAATGCATTAAGAGGTTTTTGAAGTTTAAGTCTATGACGAATCGGTGGCTCCGAGTGCTCCTCACCCAGAGGGTTCGAATATGACTTGATTAAACTTTGTGATGTAGCATGAAAAGAGTTTGAGACGAGAAAAGCATACATAGCGAGAGGGTGTACTTAGGCATTCTTGTCCATCCATTTGGCAAAAAAGCCAAACAATCAAAGCAACAAATGGATGTCCTCGAATGAAGAAAACTATGAAATTAACATGCTCACACAATAAGATAACAAATGAAATATGTGGCAAAGCATGCACAAACACTCTATCATCTATCAAGCAATTGGCGATGACTAGGTCATCTATATATGATTATACTGACTTAGGAGTCAAATGAGAACATTTGATCATAGGTCATACTTATCGTTTAAGCATAAGTGGGGTTACCACTTTCACATAAAGCATTGTTTTGTTCACACCATTAGAGTTGCTTTAGCTCAATTCTTAGAGTAAAGCTCCCCCTAGATGTGATAACCACTTTTAGAGGGATGAACTAACCTTGGGTTTTGTCGATGATGACTTCATGTAGATGTTGAAGATGTGGATGCTCACTATTGATGTAAATCATTTGGAGCAATCCATTGGAGTGAGTTGCACTTTCAATACCTACATGGGTTAGTCCCACAAGGAACAAACAAGGATATCCATGGACATAGAGTGAAGTACACACATGATGATGTCCATGAAATCATTAGGTTACCTTGCCCCTTGACTTACTAACAAGAGGGTTTGTGACTCCTTGAACTAGTGCAAGATGTGGAAATTGATTGCACTTGTCCTTGCCAATTTGAATATGAGTGAAGTATGTTGGCGGAGTCACCCTCAAGATCTCTCTAGTTCTTCTTCTTTGGGATCCACATCATTTGATGGGAATCCTTGGGGTTGTAGATGTACTTGATGAAGTAGAACTTGAAGTAGTCTTGGGAACCCACTAGACCAAGGCCTTTGGAGCTTCTTCAAATGCATCAATATCCTCTTGAAGCTTGTCCTTGCCTTTTAGCTTATGGTCTTGTGGTGGAAGATCATCTTGAGCTTGTGTTCCCTTGAAGGAAGTAGGATCATACTTCTTTATTGAGTGATAGAGGCAAAGGTGTCCCGTCTTTCGATGAGATGGTGATTATCGTTTCTGAGGAGTAGACTTTGACGATCCGACTACATACCTGCGAGGACGTCGCGCCTTAGCAATCGCTAAACCAACTCCGAGAGGTTATTGACCACACCAGAGTACGATGAACCTGACCACGAGGGTCTATTTCCTGCGAGCAAACAAAGAACAAGCAAGAAACTGAGATTGCAATCTGGATATTGCGAATATAAGATAAAAGCTTTATTGATCAAGATGGGGTTCTGTGATGTCTTGGTCTGGTCGTTGAACACAAACGAAGTACGCGATGTTGCAGCTATGGCGAACTTTTAATCTAAACAAAATCCAAAGTCTAAACGGTGCCCTAAGGGCTGTATATATGGAGGAAGAGGGGGGAATTTCGTGGCCCTTGGGGCAGGGGTCCGAAACCAACCCTATCTCTTGTTTCCCCACACATACGGACTCTAAAAATAGCCTATACTTATGTATTTCAAAATTACATGGGCTTGGCCCAATAATAAGGTGACGCAGCACCTAGAATAGCCTCTAGACAAAATTTATGAAGTGGCATCTTGTATATTTCGTCCATGACTTCATGCACTCATTATGGTGGCTTCAAAGTCCTGAAATCATCACTTGTGACTCCGTCCTTGTTCCCCTTGCGCATGCCATCATCTCCATGCTTGGTCTTGCAACAGTGTTCATCCCTCTTCTCCATGCCAGGCCATTCATTTGTAAGCAAAAAAAATGTATCCAATTTACGCAACATCATATTCTCATGAACATTAGAATCATTACCAAGAAACGTAAGTACCTGATAATTTAATTGGCGTGTGCGAGCTCTAGTAATTGGTCCAGTATATGTAGCAGTAGGGGCTGTGGGTGTAACAATGGTATTGATGCCCTCATCATCCTCCCCTTCTTGAAATGAAGTCGTCCTCGACGGAAGCTCATCTTCCTCATCCAAATAAGGCTTCAAATCTGCAATGTTAAAAGTGGGACTAACCCCAAAATCCGTAGGAAGCTCAAGTTTATATGCATTATCATTTATTTTCTCTAACACCTTAAAAGGACCATCAACACATGGCATTAGCTTTGATTTGCGCAAATTAGGAAACCTATCCTTATGCAAATGTAACCAAACAAGATCTCCAGGTGCAAAGACAACATGTTTTCTACCCTTATCTCCAGCAAATTTATATTTAGCATTCATACGCTCTATGTTTCCTTAGTTAACTCATGCAGTTTTAAGATCAATTCAGCATGTTGTTTAGCATCAAAATTAACCTTCTTTGAAGATGGAAGAGGCAACAAATCAATAGGTGCACGCGGTAGAAAACCATACACAATTTCATAAGGGCACATCTTAGTAGTAGAATGCAATGAACGATTATAAGCAAATTCAATATGAGGCAACCATTCTTCCCACACTTTCTTATTATTCTTCAAAACAACCCTAAGCATAGTAGACAATGTTCTATTGACTACTTCAGTTTATCCATCAGTTTGGGGGTGACAAGTAGTACTAAAAAGCAGTTTAGTCCCCAACTTAGCCGATAAACATCTCCAAAAGTGGCTAAGAATTCAGTATCACGATCTGAAACATTAGTATTTGGCACACCATGCAAGCGAGTAATTTCACGAAAGAACAAATCAGCAACATTAACATCATCATCGTTTTATGACATGGTATAAAGTGTGCCATTTTAGAGAAGCTATCCACGACAACAAATATGCTATCCCTCCCCTTCTTTGTTCGAGGTAAACCTAAAACAAAGTCCATAGATATATCCTCCCAAGGAATACTAGGTACATGCAAAGTCATATATAAACCATGAGGATTGAGGCGTGACTTAGCTTTTTGACATGTAGTGCAGCGAGCAACAAAACGCTCAACATCCCATCTCATCTTTGGCCAAAAGAACTGTGTACCAAGTATATCCTCCATCTTCTTCACGCCAAAGTGTCCCATTAATCCTCCTCCATGCGCCTCCTGCAACAACAAAAGACGAACGGAGCTAGCTGGAATACATAGCTTGTTAGTACGAAACACAAATCCATCGTTAACGACGAACTTGTTCCATGTTCTCCCTTCTTTACAATATCGCAATACATCTTTAAATTCAGCATCATGCACATATTGATGTTTGATGGTCTCCAAACCAAATTTTTAAAGTTAAGTTGTGAAAGCATAGTATAACGATGACACAATGCATCAGCAATAACATTTTCTTTACCCTTCTTGTGTTTAATGACATATGGGAAAGTCCCAACGAATTCAACCCATTTAGCATGTCTATGGTTCAGTTTTGCTTGACTTTTAATGTGTTTCAAAGATTCATGATCAGAATGTATAACAAATTCTTTGGGCCATAAATAATGTTGCCATGTTTCTAAAGTCCGAAGAAGAGCATATAATTCTTTATCATAAGTAGAATAGTTCAGACTAGGCCCACTCAATTTTTGGAAAAGTATGCAACAGGTTTTCCATCTTGTAATAACACACCTCCTAATCCAATTCCACTAGAATCACATTCAAGCTCAAAAGTCTTATTAAAATCAGGAAGTTGGAGTAAAGGAGCATGTGTCAACTTATCTTTCAATACCGTAAAGGCTTCTTCCTGTGCGGTACCACAAACAAAAAGCACATCTTTCTTTGTAAGCTCATTAAGAGGTGCAACAATGGTGCTGAAATCTCTCACAAAACGCCTATAAAATCCAGCGAGGCCAAGAAAACTCCTCACTTGTGTGACCGTTTTGGGCTGCGGCCAACTCTCAATAGCTTCAATCTTGGCTTTATCAACTTCAATTCCCTGTGGAGTAACAACATAGCCAAGAAAAGATACTCGGCCGGTGCAAAATGTGCACTTCCCAAGGTTACCAAACAAACGTGCATCACGTAGAGCAATAAAAATAGCACGTAAATGTTCCAAATGTTCCTCCAAAGATCTGCTATAAATCAGTATATCATCAAAATAGACTACCACAAATCGTCCAATGAAAGCACGTAAAACTTCGTTCATTAATCTCATGAAAGTACTAGGTGCATTAGATAGCCCAAAAGGCATGACTAACCACTCATATAATACAAACTTAGTTTTAAATGCTGTTTTCCATTCATCCCCCAATTTCATATGAATTTCATGGTATCCACTATTCAAATCAACTTTGGAGAATATTGTAGAGCCACTCAATTCATCAAGCATATCATCTAGACTAGGAATAGGATGACGATAACGAATAGTAATATTTTTAATGCCTCTACAATCAACACACATACGTGATGTACCATCCTTTTTCGGCACTAGAATAATAGGAACAACACAAGGACTAAGGGATTCGCGTATATAACCTTTGTCAAGAAGCTCCTGTACTTGACGCATAATCTCCTTCGTCTCCTCTGGATTGGTACGGTATGGCACACAGTTTGGCAGTGAAGCACCGGGAATTGAATCAATCTGATGCTCAATCCCTCGAATAGGCGGTAATCCCGGTGGCACGTCTTGTGGAAATACGTCAATGAACTCCTACAAAATGTTAGTGACAGTAGGAGGCAAAGAGGAAGGCATGTCCTCGAATGAAAATAATGCCTCTTTGCATACAAAAGCATAGCAAACAGATTTACTGAAATCTAGCTCATCAATATCAGATTTGGTGGCAAATAAACATGCACTTTTCAATTTAATTTCAGAAGCAACACTAGATGGTTTATTATTAGGCTTCATATGTTGCTCAAATTCTTTTGCCACAATCTAATTTTCACTCTTATTCTTCTCCTGTTTTGCTTTATTAGCTCTATTAGTATCATCTTTCAAAATGGAATCAGGAGTCATAGGAAGCAAAGTAATATTGTTATCCTTATGAACAACAGTATACTGATTGTTTCTACCATGGTGTACAATTTTTTTTATCAAATTGCCATGGTCGACCAAGTAATAAGGAACATGCTTGCATAGGTACCACATCACAATCAACATAATCAGCATATGTAGAGATACTAAAATGCACACGAACAGTACGTGTTACCTTAACCTTGCCGCTGTTGTTGAACCATTGGATGTAGTAAGGATGTGGATGTGGTCTTGTGGTGAGAGATAGCTTCTCCACCATCTCCATGCTAGCCAAGTTGTTGCAGCTCCCTCCATCTATGATGACGCGCACAGAACGTTCCTTCACAACTCCCTTTGTATGGAACAAATTATGCCTCTAATTTTGCTCAGCTTGTGTGACCTGCACACTGAAAGCACGTTGAGAAACTAAACATTCATACCTGTCAGCGTCTTCAGGAGCCATGTATTGCGTCTCATGATCAGAATCATCTCCACCGTGTTCTTCACGTGTAATAAGAGCCAAAGTCTTCTCATCATAGTCACTAGCGGATTCATACCCACCATCCTCAATAGCAATCATCACACACTGATATTTGCATTCTTGCGCATAATGTCCTCTTCCCTTACAACGTTGACAAATAATATCACTTGTGTGCCCTGTTGATGCCATGGAAGAAGAAGAGCTCTGTGCAGGCCCGACAGGTGTGCTCTTGGCAGATAGTGGTGGCTGTGCCTGCTTTCTTGTATCACGGCTGGAGGTGGCGGCTGATGGAGGTGCTGGTGCAGTGGAAGTAGAGGATGCACGCAGTGTCCATGATGAAGGCCGACCTGCAGAAAAGTTAGTTCGCGCCAATGCTTGTCGATCCTGCACTTCACGTTCTGCTTTACAAGTAAGATGGAATAAATGAGTGATATTAGTATACTCCTTATAGTCTAGAATGGTCTGAATCTCTCTATTTAATCCACCCATAAAATGTGCAAGCATAGCTTAATTCTCCTCTACAATACCACATCTAATCATGCCAGTTTGTAGTTCCTGATAATTTTCTTCTACACAATTTTTTCCTTGTCTTAAACGCTGCAATTTTTGAAGCAATTCACGTTGATAATATGTTGGAACCCAACGAGTACGCATAGCAGTTTTCAAAGCAGCCCAAGTAGCTGGAATAGGATATAATCTACAATGTTTAGACCACCATACACATGCAAAACTAGTGAAAGCACAAACATCAGCAGCAACCCGTCTCTCCTCGGGATATTGTAAACATGTAAAACGTTGTTCAGTTTCTAACTCCCAAGTAAGATATATATCAGGAACATATCTACCCTCAAATGGTGGAATATTCAATTTCAGTTTAGGAACATGGTCATGATCTCGTACCTGAGGTGGTGGTGCAGGCCTACCATTGCGATTATATACCTAAGGTCGACCTGCTGGTGGTGGTGCTGGTGGCTGCACGTAGTTCTGATTTTGATCAACCTCATCCTCATAATCGCCTGCATAATCGTCATCCTCCTGGGTACCAGCAGCAGCAGTAGCAGGAGCCAAAGAAGCATCAACAATAGGTACAACAACACCAGAATTTTAACCAAGCTCAATTGGAACATGCTGTGCTCGTCCCACTTGATTTGGAATGCGCCATTGTAGTAGTTGTTGTTGTAGAGGTGCAACAGGTGGGCCGGCGGCGGTGGTGGAAGACGCGTGAGCAATTCATTAAACTTGTTATCGAGTTTTTTTCCGAACGTCTTCTCAATGCCATCTATCTTCTCCATGGCCTCTTCAAATCTCTTTAGCACATCTTGCACCTATCCACTCATCATTTGCTGAAATTTATCATGTAGCTGTTTGTTCGTCATGTTCTCTGAATCAGTCTCATCGGGTTGTGATCCTGCCATGGTTAGCAGCAATAGAAACACAAAAGAATATGATCCTACAGACTACTAGGAAGTGGTAGAGATGGTGGTGTGTCACAAATCCTTCAAGCAAATCTCAAATTCTTACCAGTTCTTACCCAACAGTAGGTGGTGCTTGGCAACCGTTGTGGTCGAAACTCTCAAAGCTTGGATAGAGCGATTACCAGGGCACACGACGTAGATGTATGTGGAGTTGGGAGGGTTTATGATATGGTAGAAAAAAGGGTCAGTAATAATCAATTCAGAGATGCAAAGTTGAATAAACGCTCAATGACGGTACTGTGCTGGTCCTAGGCTAGACCGTGCTAGAGACGCGAGCCTAGAACACTAACAAAATCACGGCGGTGCACGGAAACAAGACTCTGAGTTTTTTTTGCATTTTTTTCGCGCTCCTCTTTTTTTTTGCCAAAAATCACTATAATGGCAAGTGTCTCAAAACTCTTCCCAAGTCAAGATAACAAGAGAGACACGAAATTTTTGCGACCAATTTTTTTTCTGACTACCCAGACCCAAAAAGTGGAAACGGCTCAAAAAAAACTTTCTATAACGGCGACTGTCTCAATACACTTGGAAACACCTAAAAATAGGATAGCCATAATATTTTTTATCAAGTGCGTTTTTGGAAAATTTTGGGCCTAAACGGAGGGTGGTTTCTGGACTCCTTTTTTTTGGAAACCAACCTCTTCTACGGACGACAAAAGATTGCTGGAATCCGAAACCTACTCAGACAAGGAAAACACAAATATGTAAACAGGTGGATCTCGAAAGTTAACCTAATATGAGATGGACTCGGAGGGGTGGTGGTATATGGATGTGGGTCGATGGTGGTATATGGACTCGGATCGGTGTTGGTATATGGACTCGGAGCGGTGGCTGATAAGCAGTGATGGTAGATGGCAGGGATGATGTATCTGGTGTGGTGGTGGTATATGGCAGTGGATGATGAATCTGGTGTGGTGGTGGTATATGGCAGCGGATAAAGATGGTGTGGCGGCAGCGGGAATACCCGTGAACAGAACTCGAAACTCTAAAAGACTAGACGCTAAGACCAGCAACTAGACACGATGATGCAACCGAAAATTCAACAAAGCAAAATACTAAAAAGACTATGCAATGGCTCAGACTGGTTCGCATATGATGAACTAACCCTATTTTTTGTGGCTTTTTCGTGGACTGTAGGTATGATAATAGACTCGATCGAAACTACAAAAAACTGTAAAATCTCACCAAGCAACCTGGAAATCTGATACCACTTGATAGAGGCAAAGGTGTCCCATCTTTCAATGAGATGGCGATTATCTTTTCGGAGGAGTAGACTTTGACGATCCGACTACGTACGTGCGAGGACGTCGCGCCTTAGAAATCACTAAACCAACTCCGATAGGTTACTGACCACGCTGGAGTACGATCAACCTGACCACGAGGGTGTATTTCCTGCGAGCAAACGAAGAACACGCAAGAAACTGAGATTGCAATCTGGATATTGCGAATATAAGATGAAAGTTTTATTGATCAAGATGGGGTTCTGTGACGTTTTGGTCTGGTCGCTGAACACAAACGAAGTACGCGAAGTTGCAGCTATGGCGAACTTTTAATCGAAACAAAACCCAAAGTCTAAACAGTGCCCTAAGGGCTGTATATATGGAGGAAGAGGGGGGAATTTCGTGGCCCTTGGGGGAGGGGTCCGAAACCAACCCTATCTCTTGTTTCCCCAAACATGCGGACTCTAAAAATAGCCAATACTTATGTATTTCGAAATTACATGGGCCTGGCCCAATAATAAGGTGACGCAGCACCTAGAATAGTGTCTAGACGAAATTTATGAAGTGGCATCTTATATATTTTGTCCAAGACTTCATGCACTCATTATGGTGGCTTCAAAGTCCTGAAATCTTCACTTGTGACTCCGTTCTTGTTCCCCTTGTGCATGCCATCATCTCGATGCTTGGTCTTGCTCTAGTGTTCATCCCTCTTCTCCATGCCAGGCCCTTCATTTGTAAGCAAAACAAATGTATCCAATTTACGCAGCATCATATTCTCATGAACATTAGAATCATTACCAAGAAACGAAAGTACCTGATAATTTAATTGGCGTGCGCGAGCTCTAGTAATTGGTCCAGTATATGTAACAGTAGGGGTTGTGGGTGTAACAATGGTATTGATGTCCTCATCATTGAGGAACAAAATTCATCTTGGGGTATTGATCTTCTTTCCACTCAACTCCATTGGCATTGAACTCTCGTTCAAACCCAACACCTTGATTCTTCTGGTGCCTTCCTTGCTTGCGTACAATTTCTTCAAATTGCTTACTTCCGGCAAGTCTCTTGTAAACACCTTTCCCTATAATTCCCTTCAATAGGCTATTTTCTTGCTCAAGTGTAACTTGGCTAAGAGAATCATTAGTGGAATCAAGAGAACTACTAGAAGCAACAATACTGGATTTAGCATGATTACTGTTACTACTAGAAGAAGAATATTTTTTACTCTTGTTGCTAGATTTTACTTGTGGCATGTAAGTAGACAAGAGTAAACGCTTGGCAATGTAAGAAGAACTTTTCTTCCAAAGATCATCATTGATGGATTTTAAGAACCCATGCTCTTGCTCTAGGTTGAGCTTCTCGAAGCGTAGCTTCTCATGAGTTTTTAAAAGTTCTCGATGATCTTCTAAAGTAGTTTCATGAGCTAACTGGAGAGTGTTTAGTTCTTCAGTTAGACGCTCAATCTCCTTCTTATCATTGTCATTTGTTTCATCTTGATTAGCATGATTAATATGAATTTCATCATAGTTTTCATCACTAGCATAGTCAACAAGTAACTCATCATCACCTAGCAAATCATCTTCATCACTATTGAAATCAATATACTCAGGGTGTGATACCTTGGGGCCTTTGGCCATGAAGCATCTTCCAATTCCTTCATTTGGTGAGTCAAATATGTCGTAGGAGTTGGTTGACTCAAGTGCAAGATCGAAAACACCTTCATCTTGAGTAATTCAGAGTCAGAGTGATAACTTCTCTTCGAGTGGTGGTCAGAGTTAGAACCGGATACCCATTCACCAACATGAGCTTGATGTCTTCGTTTTGTGTAGCTCCTCGATGACTTGTCCTTCCTTTCCGAATCCTTTCTTCTGCAAGAGGGTCTTTGTTCATAACGATCATCTCTACTCCTTCTCTCTCTTGGGGGTGATTCTTCTCTTCTACTTCTCCTTTTAGGTGAGTCTTCTTTTCTTTTGTAGGGAGCCGTACACTCATTGGAGTAGTGTCTGGGTCTTCGACAATTGTAGCAATTGCGATCACGACTAGAAGATCTTTTTTCATGGTAGGATCTTGACTTGGAGATTCTCTCTTTGCTTGTACTCTTGTAGAATTTCTTGAAATTATTCACCATTAAGCTCAATTCTTCATTGAAGACTTGTTTTTCACTTGATGTGACAGGAGCATCACATGAGGCTTTATAATCACCACTAGACTTGTTGTGAAGCTCTTCCTTATCCTTGAGTGACATCTCATGCGCAACATTTCTTCCAATGACTTCCATGGGCTTGAGATATTTGTAATTGGGCATCATTTGGATCAATGTGCACATAGTATCATATTTTCCATCCAAGGCTCTTAGGATCTTCTTGATGATGAATCTGTCAGTCATCTCTTCACTTCCTAAGCCGTCAATCTCATTTGTGATGAGAGCAAGCCTAGAGTACATTTCAGCGACACCTTCACCATCCTTCATTTTGAACTTGTCAAGGTGACTTTGAAGCACATCCAACTTGGATTCCTTGAAGGACTCAGTACCTTCATGCATATCAATCAAAGTACCCCAAATTTCCTTTGCATTCTCAAGACGGCTGATTTTGTTGAATTCTTCGGGGCACAATCCATCGAAGAGGATATCGCAAGCTTGAGCGCTGTATTGCAGCATCTTCAATTCTACTGCAGTTGCTTCACGATTTGGTTCTCTCCCATCGAAGAATTCACCTTGCAAACCAATACACACAATAGTCCAAACGGCGGGGTTTTGTCCAAGAATATACATTTTCATCTTATGCTTCCAACTAGCAAAATTAGTACCATCAAAGTAAGGACCTCTACGGTGGTAATTTCCCTCGCTAGACACCATACTCTCCTAGGTTGTGAAACCAATGCTATGATCACCAAAGCTATGGAAATCAACGCAAATGGAGACCAAAGCTCTGATACCACTTGTAGGATCGAAAGTATGTCTAGAGGGGGGGGGGGTAATTAGACTACTTGACCAAATAAAAATCTAGCCTTTTCCCAATTTTAAGTCTTGGCAGATTTTAGCAACTTAACACAAGTCAAGCAATCAACCTACACATGCAATTCTAAGAGTATAGCAGCGGAATGTAAATCATTGCATATGAAGGTAAAAGGGAGGAGTTTGGAGGGAGCAAACACAATGTAGACACGGAGATTTTTGGTGTGGTTCCGATAGGTGGTGTTATCGTACATCGACGTTGATGGAGACTTCAATGCACGAAGGGTAACGGTTGCGTGAGTCCATGGAGGGATCCACCCATGAAGGGTCCATGAAGAAGCAACCTTGTCTATCCCACCGTGGCCATCACCCACGAAGGACTTGCCTCACTTGGGTAGATCTTCATGAAGTAGGCGATCTCCTTGCCCTTACAAACTCCTTGGTTCAACTCCACAATCTTGACGGAGGCTTCCAAGTGACACCTAACCAATCTAGGAGACACCACTCTCCAAATAGTAATAGATGGTGTGTTGATGATGAACTCCTTGCTCTTGTGCTTCAAATTATAGTCTACCCAAGACTCAACTCTCTCCCAAAGATTTGGATATGGTGGAAAGATGATTTGAGTGGAAAGCAACTTGGGGAAGGCTAGAGATCAAGATTCTTGTGGTAGGATTGGAATGTCTTGGTCTCAACACATGAGTAGGTGGTTCTCTTTCAGACAATGAGTAGTGGAAGTGTAGGCACGTTCTGATGGCTCTCGCACAAATGGAGACGGGGGTGGAGGGGTATATATATCATCCACACAAAATCTAACTGTTACACACAATTTACCAAACTCGGTGAGACAGAATAGTGAAACCCGGTGGGACCGTTCTGGTTCAAAATGTGAATGTTAGGGTTTTCGGTGGGACCGGCAATATCAACTCGGTGGGACCGATGCACCAGGGTTAGGGCAAAACTTCATCTTGGTGAGACCGATCACGTGAACTCAGTGAGACCAATTTAAGTAATAAGAAAACAAAGACTTGGTCAAGCAAACTTGGTGGGACCGAAATGTTACGAAAAGGAAACAGAGAGTTTGCATTGCAAACTAAGTGGGACCAATCGCTCATATCAGTAAGACCGAAATGTTATGAAGAGAAACCGAGAGTTTGCAATCCCATCTCGGTGAGACCGAGATCCCTATCGCTGAGACCAAATTGATTAGGGTTTCTGGCTATGGATATGTCAATTGATCTTGGTGGCGCCGGATAGGTCAAATTGGTGGGGCCGAGTTTGACTTTAGGTTTAGGACATATGTGGAAATGAGAAAGTGGTTGAGGGATTTTGGATCATATCACTAAGCATTTTGAGCAAGCAAGCCATTAAGCAACACCTCATCCCCTTTTAATAGTATTGGCTTTTCCTATGGACTAAATGTGATCTTGGATCACTAAAATGAAAATGAAGAGTCTTGAGCTTTTGCCAATATGTGTCCTTATCTTTTTGAGGGGTCCACATCTCTAGTCCATGCCATACCAATCATTGAACTTTCTGAAACATTAATCTTGAATGAATATTAGTTCAATGAGCTAAATGTTGTTGTGAATTACCAAAACCACCCGAGGATTAGTTGCACTTTCAGCGCTCCGCGCCCAAAACTCAGGCGCTTAGGGAACCCCGCTTCCAAGATGGCGTCCACGTTGGCGCCGGCGCCTTCGAGCTCTGAGGTGAGCTTGGAGGAGAACTTTGCATAACCAGCCTCGGGGGTCGCGGGTGGGCCCCCGAACCCTTCCCTACAGATCGACTTCAACGCTCGGCGAGCCCTGAGCTCGAGAGCAGAAAAGGCGCCGCGGTCCTCCATCGCCTTCGCATCGGTGTCGGCAAGGATCTTCTTCTCACGGGCGTCCAGTTGGGTCGTTGCCTCGGAGATGTGCTTGGCATGGGATGCTTGGGCTTCTGTCACCTCCTCCTGTAGCTTGGCCAGGTGTTCACTCTTTTCGTCTTGCTCGGCGGCCACCTTGGACAGCGCACAGTCATAGTCCGCAAGCTTCGCTTCGCGGGCCTTGAGGTCACCTTCCCGCTGCGGGTGTGTGGCCTCTCCCTCCTCGAATGCCTTCAGGAGGGCCTCCGCCTCACCAAAATGCTTAGAGGCCGCCTCCGCCTCAGCAAATACATCGTTACTGGCCGCTTTAGCCTCGGCGGCTTCCTTCTTGCTTCACGCTGTGGAGGCCTCGGCCTGACTCCAGGCATCTTTGGTCGCCGTGTTGACCTGGAGCCACGCCGAGGTGAGCCCCAAGCGCTCATTTGCAAGGCACTTGTCAGCATCTCGGAGGTCATCCTCAAACCGACTAAGCACGGCATAAGTATCAGCCATGGCTCCGTCCGTGATCAGGGCACCGCAGCTCGCGAGCGTGAGGGCCTAATGAGGAGGCGACACTGACACATCAGCTGGCACCATGGCTAATGAGGCTGAGGAGAAATTGACTCTGGGCACCAAGGACTCGGGTCTCTTCTCAGCACCGCCCTGCTCCTGCGACACGACGGGAGCAATATGCTCCACGGCCTGCTGGACTGCGGGGGCCGGCTCCGTCTGAGGTTGCACTGCTGTGCTCCCTGAGCTGGGTTTGACCAGAGAAGGATGAGGCATCACCTCCTCCCTTAGGACTAGGGCTACCGTGACCGCGGCAGGCGGTGCTTGAGGGAGTCCTAGACTATGGGGTCCTCGGGGAACCGACCTATGTGACATGGGCTGGACTGATGGTCCGTGAAGATACAAGATAGAAGGACCTCCCCCATGTCTGTATAGACTCTCCGTTGCATGGATGGCAAGCTTGGCATTCGGATCATGTACCTTCCTTTCCTTGTAACCAACTCTGTACAACCCTAGATCCCTCCAGTGTCTATATAAACCGGAGGGTTTAGTCCGTAGGCCAGGATCCCAATCATACAAGCATAACATCTAGGGTTTAGCCATTACGATCTCGAGGTAGATCAACTCTTATAACCCCTATACTCATAAAAGTCAATCAAGTAGGAAGTAGGGTATTACCTCCATTAAGAGGGCCTGAACCTGGGTAAAACATCGTGTCCCCTGCCTCCTTATTACCTTCGATCCTTAGATGCATAGTTCGGGACCCCCTACCCGAGATCTGCCGATTTTGACACCGACATTGGTGCTTTCATTGAGAGTTCCACTGTTTTGTCACCAGAAGGCTCGATGGCTCCATCAACCATCCACAAGAACACTGCCCTGAGGGAGACTTTTCTCCCCGGCCAAATCTTCGTATTCGGTGGCTTTGCATTGCGGGCAAATTCGATTGGCCATATGGAGTAGATCGACAGCTATGCCCCTGGTCATCAGATCAGTTTTGGAAACTTAAACTACGTCGCTGATATCCGAGGAGACTTGACCTTCCAAGGGTTCACGGCCTCAACCTCAACTGCGGCCTTAGATCCGTAACTCCTCCTGAGTCCGAAGACGGGAGTCTAGAGCCCGCCGGACTCTCCGCAGCCATAGAGCACTCAAGACTGGAGATGCGGAGGGGATCGTTTCACCGGCCGGCCCGGAGTCACTCTAGGCTCCCCATATCCTCATCGAGCAGGACTCACCTCCATGCACCAGATCTGAACTCTCGAGGTCCGTGTTGTACGAGCTCGGCCAGGGAACTCCTGTCCCTCCCTGCTCCACAGATTCTCGCTTCCCTGTCCAGACCCCACTCTTGAACGAGGCTCTGGACTTAATGCGATCTCTCGCCATTACAGAAGGATCGTTGCCAAACTATGCCCATCCCGCACTAGGGGCTGAGAGCGGGGAATTTTACATCCCACCACCACCCACTTCATAGCCACTGTCGAGGACTTAACCGACATGCTCGATTACGCTTCCGAGGACATCGACGGCATGGACGACGAAGATGGAGAAGAGCAAAGCTAGAACCCACCACTTACCGGACGCTGGACGACTACCTCCACATATGATGTGTACATGGTGGAGACACCCAAAGAGGATGGCGGTGAAGGTGGGAAGGTCCCAGTCGAGAATAATTCTCCTGTGGCACCACCAAAACATCATTGTTAGGGGCGCCGCTCTAAACTGCACCAAGAAAAAGATAGCAATACCGGCACCAGGGATAACAATACGCCAGATAACACCGAAGATCAAGAAGCCCCCATCGAACCAGCATCCGAGCATGATGATTGGGAGGAAGGGCAAGTAAACCCCGACGACCCCATAGAGGACGAGGAGGATAGTAACTACGTAGCAATCTCCGAAGAGGGTAAGAGCCTCGGCGACAAAGAATTCATCGTGCCAGAGGAACCCTTCGAACAAGAGCGCTTTAAGCGCAGGCTAATAGCCACTGCGAGAAGACTGAAAAAGAAGCAGCAACAGCTTCAAGCTAATCAGGATCTGCTCAACGACAGATGGACCGGTGTCCTGGCAGCCGAGGAATACGGTCTCGAATGCCCAACCAAGAGCTATCCGAAGCGCAAGCTGCTACCCCAATTCGACGACGAGGCCCCAGAGCCTATATAGCCCATGCGTAATGTGGCCGACGGACCTGACCGACTAGCACGTGGCCAGGACAGAGCGACAACTCGAGCCGAATGCCCACCTGCACCACGCCGCCGTAAAGGTAGAGAGACAGCAGCTGCAAGATACACTTACGACCTACGACATGACCTGGATAATAGAGCCGGTCAGACCAGATCAATATACGGATCAAGGGGGCGGGCCCCAACGCGAGAAGACGGCCATCAAGCCTAGCGCGACAAGCATAACTTTACCCGAGCGAAGAACTGCATACAGACTCCATCTGAACTGCGTCGTGACATGGCCCGATATAGAGGCGCCGCACATCCCCTATGCTTCACCGATGAGGTAATGGAGCACCAATTCCCAGAAGGGTTTAAACCCATGAATATCGAGTCATATGATGGCACAATAGATCCCGCAGTTTGGATTGATGATTTCCTTCTCCACATTCACATGGCTCGCGGTGACGATCTACATGCCATCAAATACCTCCCCCTCAAACTTAAGGCACCAGCTCAGCACTGGTTAAACAGCCTCCTAGAAAACTCTATTGGAAGCTGGGAAGACCTAGAGGATCCCTTTAGAGACAACTTCCAGGGCACTTATATCCGGCCTCCGGACACCGATGACCTTGGTCACATAGTTCGACAGCCTGGAGAGTCAGCCAGAAAATTCTAGACCCAGTTCCTAGTCAAAAAGAACCAAATTGTCGACTGTCCGGACGCCGAGGCTCTAGCAGCCTTCAAACACAGCATCCACGGTGAATGGCTTGCCCGACACCTCATCCAAGAAAAGAAGAAGTCCATGGCAGCCCTCACATCACTTATGACCCGCTTTTGCACAGGCGAAGATAGCTGGCTTACCCGTAGCAGTAACAGTACCAGCGTCCCCGGCACTTCCGTAGCAAAGAACAGAAACGGCAGGCCCCGACCCAATAAAAACAAGCGTCGGAGCAACACTGAAAATACCAAAGACACGACGGTCAACACCGGATTTAGTGGCTCCAAGTCCGGACAATAGAAGAGGCCATTCAAAAGAAACAATGACGGTTCATCTAGCCTGGACTGAATACTCGACCGACCTTGCCAGATCCACGGCACCTCTGCCAGGCCTGCTAGCCATACCAACAAAAGCTGTTGGGTCTTTAAACAGGACGGTAAATTAAACTCCGAGCACACGGGGAAAGGGTCGCCCAGCGAGGATGATGACAAGGAGCCTCGTCCACCA
>NC_057804.1:327425811-327440560 GCF_018294505.1 Triticum aestivum | reverse complement strand
AGGTCAAGACGGTGAACATGATATACGCTACCCACATCCCCAAAAGGGAGTGCAAGTGCGCGTTAAGGGACGTCTATGCGATAGAGCCAGTCGCCCAAAATTTAACCCAGGGTCAGCATGCCCGATCACCTTTGATCACAAGGACCATCCGACAAGTATCCATTATGGAGGTTCAGCCGCATTGGTCCTCGACCCAATTATCGATGGATTCCACCTCACAAGAGTCCTCATGGATGGTGGCAGCAGCCTTAACCTTGTCTATCTGGACACAGTCCGGAAAATGGGTATTATCGTCAACAATCAAACCCACCAAAACTACCTTTAAAGGAGTAATACCTGGTGTAAAGGCCCGCTGCCTGGGCTCAATCACATTGGAGGGTGTATTCGGTTCGCCAGACAACTTCTGACGAAGACTTGATCTTCGACATCGTCCCTTTCCGAAGTGGCTATCACGCACTACTCGGATGAACTGTGTTTGCCCGCTTCAATGTGGTCCTGCATTATGCTTATCTCAAACTCAAAATGCGAGGACCACCCAGTGTTATAATAGTTCATGGAAACATGGATCGCTCCCTCTGTATCGAGGAACACACCCCGGCCCTCGCTGTAGAATTGCAGATCGGCCTTATCAAGCCGAACTCCACATCGGCAGTCAAGCCACTAGACCCTGTCAAACGAGTCCGTACTACCCCACAGAATGATAGTCCAGCTTTTCAGGAGCTCGATTAGCAATCCGGCCTCTTTCTTTGCCCCAACCAAGCAGCAGCGTATGTACCACGTGTTCACAACTACGCACTAAAAATACCATGGGCGACAATGGAGGCATATCAAGGATAAAGTCCACAATATAGCTCAACCGTATCCGGACCCCAATCTATCTTTCTCTTAACTTCATTTTTATTTTCAGGTTCTTTACAAGCCACATCACCTTTTTATGGTGTCAAGGGCCCTTTTTCCGGCCCCTTATGAAAACTTATTCATTAATCCTCTCAAAGGATCGCACACCAAGGCGAAAAGCAACATAGATGTACAGCGGAGTACTTAAAGGATCCTTCAAGATCACCTCCTCCCCTTTCCTAATACTTGTACACAACTTTCCCTTTCGCTCGGCATGTAAAATATCCCCGATGCTTATAGCATTTTCTGTACAAATACGTTTTGACGTATCAATCAGATTATAATGGAAACGACTTTTTCGCCCAAACTATTCGGTACTGGCTTATTCCTTATTCTGTATTCCTTCTTCCTTTTTCTGATTGTCATGTACAGCTCGGCACGACTTAAATCGCCAGGGGCTCTATTCAGCCGCGTACATTTCTTAAATTTACCATAAGTCCGAACACATTCACAAGTGCAATTCAGTGTCCCGAATTTAGCATTATATGCATTGGCTCCGAATCATGTCTTGGGTCAATAGTTGGGTTGCCCGGCTCCTGTGGTTACTACCTTACATTCTGATCGTTCGGCTAAGGAAGTAAAGGGAGGAATACTGCGATTGCGTTTCCGGTTAGCCGGATAAACACCTCAGTAGAGAAAGCCTAAAACTGACTGTCATGATGCGGCGAGAGCTGGTCAGCTATTCGGTGACTTAGTATAAATCTCTTGCAATTTTTTCCGTGTTACACGAAGGACTGGTGTTTACCTGGTTAGGTGTCTACAATACCCGAGTTTGGATTGCTAGACAATACTAGGGGTTGCGCCTACAATTTCATTGTCAAACTCCTATGGCTAAGTGAGAGTGATAAAGCCGCATAGTCTAATTGCCTGGTTCGCCGCACCAGCACCTCCTTCAAGGACCAAGTCATTGGGTTAGGTGTGTTTTTGTGCTATTCCGAACACCCCCGTAGTATCTACGCAAGGGGCTGAAGCCGACGATTGGCCAACTCTCAGATTTAATAAACGGCCGCAACGGAGGATAAATTATTTCATATGAAACAATACTAAAATTACACAAACAATTTGTTTTCATTACAAAGTTTGGGCATCGCAGATACATTCATTCAAAAATGATGTCCTTCGAACACAGGTCCTTTATAATGAGGGATCCTTCAAGGACGTCGTTGAAATATTTCACTGGCGTACGATGCTCCTTGCCTGCGAGCGGTCCCTCAGTTGCAAGACTAGTGGCATTCATCTTCGCCCACTGCACCTTGACACAGGCGAAGGCCATCTGGGCACCTTCTATGCAGACCGACCACTTTACAGCATCAAGCCCTGGGCAGGCTTCGACCAGCCGGTTCACAAGCCCAAAGTAGCTACTCCGTATGGGTTCGGCTGGCCAAAGATGGACTATGATATCCTTCATGGCCAGTCCAGCCACCCTATGTAGCTTGGTCAGTTGTTTTAGCTGATTGCTGAGGGGCACAGGATGCTCTGGCACAGAACTCTGCAGCATCTGCAATACTTCGGGGCAGATCCGCAAATGCTCCTAGAGAACTCCAAATGCATGTCAGTAAGGTGTATTTTCTCCTTACATATTTTCTTTGCATATTAAAAGCCTTACCCGCCGCGATCTTCTTTGCTTCGCAGATCTCCTGACAGGCGCCTTGGGCTTCAACCCAGGCCTCCTTTGCACTTTGGAGTGCTGCAACAGGTTCGGATCCTTGATCCGACACCTTGCGCTCCAAGGACTCACATTTATTTATCGCATCAGTGATCTCTTGTTGGACTTCCTCCAACCTCGCTTGATGCTTTTTGCGGACGGTCCGTTCCTTGTCCGCCTCCTTCTTGGCTTCGGCCAGCACACTCTTGAGGGCTTCAACCTCAGACGTGTCAACTATGAGCATAAACATAAAGCTCCGTTAGATAACAAATTGGAACTCATAACAACTCAGATATGCTTCGGTATAACATACATTGTTTTGCCTCCAGCTTCCGCTTTAGTTCGGAAACTTCGGCTGCATGCCAGGCTGCTGCCAGCTTTCAGCCTGTTCGTCCAAGTAGACATGTATGTTAGCTCTTGTGAAGTAATTTTTGATCCTCTGTTCGTCCTTTATTCATGACACGCCGAACATAATCTCAAGGGCTACTATCTATATACAGGTATTCCTTTTGTAAATAACTAAAAATATATTACTTCACATACCTCAAAGCCTGTTAGAAGGCTGGTATAGGCTTGGTTCAATCCGCTTTTAGCGGACCGAACCTTTTAAACACCGTACCCATAAGGGTACGATGCTCCTCCACAATGGAAGCACCTTGAAGCGCTTCCATCAGAGTGTCCGGCGCCTATGGATTGATAGAGGACACCGGTGGAGATGGCACACCCCCTTCCCTTAAAGAAGGCTGCTGGTCCGATTCCGGAGCCGTATGGGTCTCCGGAATACTATTCGGTTGGGGCCCGAATTGATCGTTGCCCCCATCGCCGGTCTCCATGGGGGTTGATTTCCCCCCTCTCTTCGGCAATAGAGGTATTACCCTCCGCCGCCACCTTCGCCGCCTCCTATACCTCCCCACGACTTGGAGAGGTTCTTTGGGACAACACTTCGGCGTTATCCATGGCAGTAGGTGGAGAGACCTGCGCAGGCGACTCACTCTCCATCGCGTTCGTCCCTAGCGAATTCCCAGATGACGATGATCATTGGGGGAGATCGCGAGCCGGGCTATAATGTGCAATTCAGTATGTTAAAATAATAAGGCATAAAATCGGATGTGTATAGGGTGTCTTCGGATACTTACGATTCAACCAAGGGCTTTGGCTTGGGGCGCCGCTTTGGGATGGCATCGTCGTCCTCTTCGAAATCATCCGAGAGGGGGGTTTTCCCTTCTTGGTCGCCTTCGCCTCCAGATCCACGGAAGCCGCCCTTTTCTCCTCCCCTCTTGAGGGGAGAGTTGCTCTCTTCCTCCTCTACATCTTCGCCATGAGAGGAGGAGGACTCGGTGTCTTCGGACACGGCGTCCGAAGCACCCTTACGGCGAAGGCCACTTCTGGCCTCCTGGCCCTTGTTCTTGGTCTTCTTCTCCGGCGCCTGATACGGTGCCAAAACCAGCATCTTTGTCAGCAAGGGGGTAGCCTAGTCCTCGAGCAGCGGAGCTGGACATTTGATCTGCTCCGCCTTCTTTGTCTAGCCCTGTGAGAATCAGAAAGTTCAATATACTCCTTGTATTTGCAAATAAAAGTTATCATAAAACTTACGGGAGTGGCTGGACGTGCGCAGTCAAGGCCAGGGTCTTCAGTTGTCTCCGGCCATGACTTTTGAGTCTTGAAGAGCAGCTTCCATATGTCTTCTTGCATCGTGCCGAAGAACCACTACAGGGTCCGAGGACCGACTATGTCGAATTCCCACTTATATTGAGTCTGGCGTTGACAAGGGAGAATCCAGCGAAAAAGTATCACCTGGACCACGCTGGCGACGCTGGTGTTCTTGTTTATCATGCCCTTGACGCGGCTCTCCAGCACCGTCACCTCGTTAGGCGATTCCCAATCTAGGCCCTTACTAAGCCAAGAAGTAAGCCGCATCAGGATTTGAACTCAAGAGCGGCGACCCATGTGGCGTCGCGGGGTTCCATGATATAGAACCACCCCTGTTGCCATACCTTGACGCTCTCCACAAAGGTCCCCATTGGCCAGGTGACGTTAGGGAGTTTGCTCATCATGGCGCCGCCTCACTCTGCGTGTTGGCCCTCGACCACCTTCGGCTTCACATTGGAAACCTTGAGGAAGAGGCCGAAGTGGGGAGGGACGCGGAGGAATGCCTCGCACACGACGATAAAAGCCAAAAGGTTGAGGAAAGAATTTGGGGCTAGATCATGAAAATCTAGCCCATAGTAGAACGTGAGGCCACAGACGAAAGGATGAAGGGGAAACCCTAGTCCGTGAAGGAAATGGGGGATGAACACTACCCTTTCGTTAGGCTCCGGAGTGGGAATGATCTGCTTTTTGGCAAGGAGCCAATGGACTATGTCCGTGGCCAAATACCCGGCTTCCCGGAGCTCCTTGATGTTCTCCTCTGTTACAAAGGAGGCCACCCACTTGCCCTGCGCTCGAGATCCGGACATGGTTAGGAGTGTTTGGTGGCGAGGAAAAGGATTGAGACTTGGGCGCTAGGGCTCGAATGGCGGGTAGGCTGAGGAGGAAGAAGGCATGGGTTAAAAATATAGATCCTTATCTTCTTATAAAGGCAGTGGATGTCAAGCGCCCCCTCACAAGCCTTGAATCTCGCCTATTTCCAAGGGGATGTGTGAACGGCACGGTTGGATTAACCAAACCCTGTTAATGAGAATCCCGTGATAAGGGGACACGATCTCTGCTTTGAAAAGACATGTCAATGGCCGTGCCTCGAAATGCGAAATAGGGCTGTAAAACGGTTCAGAATGCTAACAAGGCCAGGACATAATGCCTCGCTGGAAAAATCTCCTATGGACGTGACTTATTTCACTTTGAATATTTTTGCCCTTACAGCTTAAGGCTGTGATTGTTAATAAAGCCGGATACAGCTGTATTGTGTGAAGGACTACATTAGAGTATTCGAAGAGGGAACCTGCCTTGCAATGTTGAAGACAATCTGCATGCCGAATACCTTGTCATTGAAGCCCGGTTCAGGGGCTGCTGAGGGAGTACTAGACTATCGGGTCCTCGTGCAACCGGCCTATGTGACATGGGCCGGACTGCTGGGCTGTGAAGATACAAGATAGAAGGACCTCCCCCGTGTCCGGATAGGACTATCCTTTGCATGGATGGCAAGCTTGGCGTTCAGATCATGTACCTTCCTTTCCTTGTAACCGACTCTGTACAACCATAGATCCCTTTGGTGCCTATATAAACCGGAGGGTTTAGTCCGTAGGCCAGGATCACAATCATACAGGCTAGACATCTAGGGTTTAGCCATTACGATCTCGAGGTAGATCAACTCTAGTAACCCCTATGCTCATAAAAGTCAATCAAGTAGGAAGTAGGGTATTACCTCCATTAAGAGGGCCCGAACCTGGGTAATACATCATGTCCCCTGCCTCTTTGTTACCTTCGATCCTTAGACGCACAGTTCGGGACCCCCTACCCGAGATCTGCCAGTTTTGACACCACCGGTGCTGCTTGGTGAGCTCCCGTGTCCTTGAGGGCCGGCCCTCCGGGCAGCACCGACAAAGCCCCAGGAGGGGGGGGGGGGCGTGCCTGCGCGCCCTGGCGTAGTGTTGCCTACGCGCCCAGGGGTTGCTCCAGGCCGGTGCGGCGCGCCCCGTGCCTGCCATGGCTATGACCTGGCATCGTGGACGCCCTCAGGACAATGGGTACCCTCACGTCGGCGGTCGGCTTCTGCTTCTTCTTTCCCTCAACATCACCCCAGTTTGGTGCGACAAGGGATAGCGCGAGTCCATGGATTACAACTGCGTTGTCAGCAGGTAATGCGAGGATACTCACTCGTCCGGCGCGGCCCATTTCCTTTTATTCTCCTCCTCAGAGGTCAAGGTGCTCACCTTCTTCTTTGATGTGACCTCGGCCTTGCCCTAGGGGCTGGCAGAGTGTCCCCTAACGGGCCCTGCTGTAGCGCTGCTGATCGAATGAGCATGGGGGCTCCTCTGAGGGGCCTTGACATGCGCAACCACGACTGCCTCAACAAAGGCCTCCGCGATCATCAGGCGCTTGCCTCGCGGGGATGAACCTGTCTCCTCGGCCGCCCCAGTCGGGCGCAGAGGGCCTGCCAAGGGGGGCACCGCCGCCCCCTCTCTTGAGGCCGCTCGGCCGTATGCCCGCGCGGTCGGGGCGCGAGCTCGGCCCTCCTAGGCATCCTAGTGAGGTGTGGCAAATCTGCGGCTGGGAGCTCATCGGCATCAGCATCGTCATCATTGAGGCCAAGGAGTAGCTCCCTCCACGACAATGGGGATGCCTCCTCCAGATCGTCTCCCTCCATTCCCTCAGAGTCCTCGTCGCCGCTGCTGTTGATGGATGACGGCATCATGGGAGAATTAGGATGGTCTGATGGCTCAAGCCCGAGTTCGTTGAAGACGAGCATGGCGGCGACTAGATCCTCCATGTCATCGCAGCTGTACAATAGGGCATAGAGCTTGGGCATGTTTCCCAGAATGCAACCGAGCAGGGCGACCAAGGCCGCGTCCAGCTCCTCGCATGCCAGGCCGACGGGGCGCAGCCTCATATCATCCCCCGCGCCCTAGTACTCCCACAAGGGCTTTGAGTGGGACAAGAGCAGCGACGGACGCTGCTTCGGGAACTCCTTCATGATCGTTGCCCCTGTAAGCTTCTCTGCCTTCATGTGCGAGTCTATCTTCTCTAGGACATGCTTCACCCGAGGGTCGGTGAGCTTGGCGGAGCTCCACTCGGGGGCACGCAGGCAACGCTACCGAGGGCGCCAAGAGCGGATCGGAACCCTGGGCGTCCAGGCCGAAAGCCTTCCACCTTCTTCTCGGCCTTCAGGAGCGAGTTTCCACTCTGAACCGTGACAAAGGAGACGCTTGCGGATTGCTGGTCCTGGACATGGAATCGCGAGCTAATATAATGGCAGAAGAGAGCAAGGGCCTTATGCCCACGAAGGCCTCACAGTAGAAGGCGAAGATGGATAAGAGGAGAATGGAGTTAGGCTGGAGATGGAGGGCATGTATCTTATAGTGCCTGAGGATGGTGTAGAAGAACCCCAAGAAGGGCGGGACGAGCCCTGTCAAGACAGTGTGGAAGAAGAAGATAGGCTGACTTCGCAAGAGTGCTCCGCTCCATGGAGCCGGGCCAGATCAGAGGCTTTCCCCACTCATTCGCGTCGCCCGCCGTCAGCAGGATCACTGGGCCGAGGTCCTCCACCTTGGGAATGGAGGAGCCTATGAGCTCCGGTAGAAGAGAGGAGGAGGTCGTGACCTGGCCCACAGGTTTCGATTTCCTGGCGGGCTCCATCTGAGAAATCCCCGGCGATGGGGGTGTAGAAGGAAGGGCGGTGCCTCACTTGGATCTGGAGGTGATTCTTACGAGAGGAAGGGGATCGCGACGAGTTATGGAAGGAAAGGAGAAGAAGCAATGATGGCCTCGCAGCACGCGCACCAGGATTTTTGTTAGCTTGGGCAGTTGCCGAGGCGACATGGGAAAGTGGGGGCATCCACATCGTGTCATGCGCCACGTGTCAAGCATGGTGCGCACGCAATTGGGGCCCGCATCACTTCGTCCACCCTTCATGCCTTCGCCTCAAAGCCAGGCCGAGTGCACCATGGGCCTGGGGGCTACTATTGTCATTCTGGGATCGGGGGTACCCAGGCCCGCCTGCCTGTGGCCCAGCGCGTGGCTCCGTAGATGACCCGGTATGGCCCAGTTCCAAGGACTCGCAAGCAAGCCCCTCGCGAGCCTCCTGCCTCGCAAGGCGAACGACACCAAGGCCTCCCAAGGAGCAGCTTCCCAAGTCCGCCTCCGAAGGAGGGGAGATCTCTGTGCAAACACCTCACCTCATAAGGCGCGCGATGACGTGAGCCATGACGACCATGGACAGGCGGGCGCCAGCGGGCACAGAGGGGGACAATTTCCTCTTTGGTGCTAAGAAGGCAAGGATGTACGCGGGTTCCCAAGGAACCCACCAAAGGTTTCCATTCCAGTGCAATAGACCAAGACCACAAGCTCGACAGGACGGATGTCATGGCCGAGCCCACCACTACGTCACGACCGGAAGCTTTGCAGGCGAAGACCACCTTTCGTTAGGATAAGATGTACTCTTGTCCCCTTTAAAATTGGCAATTCTGGAATCCCTTCCCGCCTAAGCTATGAGGGAAGAGGACCAAGGCCACTATAAATATAGGTTAGACTCCACCGTAGAGAGGGATACAGTTTTGATCAAACCCCTTCGACCATTGAGCTCTCCCGAGGTAGCTCTCACTTGTACTAGTTCATACTCGTCCTCCTCGTGAGGCAATCCACCACAAAGCAGGAGTAGGGTTTTACACTGCAAGGTGGCCTGAACCTGGGTAAACTGTTGTGTCCACTTCTCTTTCCCGCTTGCTCGAACCTGATGAGGCCAAGCCATGGGGTAGTGAGCATGGAGCTGAAGCTAGGCTAGATCCTCCGTACATGCCCCAGAGTTCGAACCTTGTTTGGGTCCGTGGAGCCCCGATTCCAACAGCCATCTTGCTACTTACGGTGGAGGGGAGGAGCCCAGGATGATCGGCTGTGATGGCCGCCTTAGAACCATTGAGGCTTTCCTGAAAGAAAACCCCGTCCTCAAAGTTAATTGATGTCTCTGGGTCCTCGTGAAAGCCCGGACCTTCGTCACGAGAATGATCCTCTGGTTGAGGGGTGGGGCAGCTGATGCCTTCAACTTGGCATCTCCAGCTCTGTTCAGAAAAATGGTTCAATCAATCAGTATTCACGTGTCATATCCGTGCTATGAACACAAGTTTGGACTTGACCAGTCAATAGGGTTGTAGCCTGAGTAGCCTTTCCAGTTTCTTGGGCGGGCGAACTCTTCTTCCTCGCCTTTGAATAGATCTGCCAATATGGCAGCCATTGCTACTGGATTGTTCGGCCCCTGTCGCTTGTAGCAGGATGCGTTGCTTGACCCGTTATAGCTCCACGGGGGGTGCGTCCTTTGTTGGAGGGGTTGCACGCATCGTTCGATCGCTGCGGCCATTGCGTCAAACCCTTACCTTCACGGCTAGGCACTGTACCTCGGCAGACTCTTCCTGGGAAGGGCCCTTGAGCCGCTTGTAAAGTCATTTCTTAAGTGGGGCATCTGAATATACGGGAATACCCCTCCGAACTGGTTCGAACAGAGGGACATCTTTGATATAAAACCACTCCAAAGACCACTCTTCAGAGTATTTCTTTGGAGTTCCAATGATATCCAATACTAGCTGTGTGACACACCTCGGCTCCGCCTACTTCAAAGGTTGACCCTCCATGGGTGCGAGGGATAAGGCAGAAAAACTTCCTCCATAGTTCGAAATGGGCGTCGCAGCCCATGAACATCTCATAGAGAGCAACGAAGCCGGAAATATGCAGAATTGATCTCGGGGTGAGGTGGTGGAGTTGGATCCCATAAAACTCTAGCAGGCCCCTTAAGAATGGGTGAATGGGGAATCCTTGACCTCTTAGAAGGAAGGACACAAAACATATCCTCTCATTCTTATTTGGATTGGGAAAGTTCTCTCCGAAGGCTTCGCCGTTGTCTGAAGTCAGTCCGATGCAAACGGGCATGAGATCTGCGGCTGGAAGGTACCCTTGCCGTTGGAGGTCACATAGCTGAAGCCGCACATGGAGCAGTTGGGCCAGTTGCCCCGGAGATGGCCGTGAGGACACAAATATGAGCCATGGATGCCAGTCATGAGGATTTTCTCTGGGAAGGGTGGGGTTCCTTTCTTCGGTATGGATGGGCCACTCGATGCACCCTTGCCTATTTAATAGACATGTTCCTGGTCCTGGTGAGTGTTCTTGTAAAAGGACACAAGACTGCTCGTCTTCTGGCGGCTGCACAAAAATTGAGGGTCAGCTCTAACAAAGTTAATGGTAAGGGGCCCACCATGATTTGTTGGGTCAAGGAGTCATTGGAAACCGAATTGTTGAAGTTAGCCGAACAGGGTGAAGATGAGGAACTCGCCTTGCAAGCCGAAGATTTTGGGAATCAAGGGACAACCAATGGTTGTGGGCTCTGGCATTCAAGGCTAGTTCGGGGGCTGTTGAGGGAGTCCTGGATTAGGGGGTCAGGATGCCGACTAGTCTTACATGGGACGGATTGGTGGGCCGCATTGTATCTGGACCGAAGACCTTTTGTGCCTTGGTGTGCACCCCAAGTCAAGATGGAAGATCTGGAGTTTCCTTGATGTAACCGACTATTTGTAAACCCTAGCACCCCTAGTGTCTATATAAACCAGAGGCTTAGTCCGTAGAGGCTATAAGAACAATCGCCATCCTATTAGTTAGGTTTAGTTCGTACTATCTCGTGGTAGATCTACTCTGTAACCCTCTTATACGCAAGCAATATAATCAAGGAGGACGTAGGGTTTTACCTCTTAGAGAGGGCTCAAACCTAGATAAACATCATGTCCCACGTCTACGGTTCCCCATTGATCCAAGGCCCACAGTACAAGACCCCCTACCCAAGATCTGCCAGTTTTGACACCGACAACGTCTCCAACATATCTATAATTTTTTATTGTTCCATGCTATTATAGTATCAATCTTGAATGTTTTATATGCAATTATATATCATTTTTTGGGACTAGCCTATTAACCTAATGCCTTGCGCCAGTTGTTGTTTTTTGCTTGCTTTTGGCTTTTTAGAAAATCAATATCAAACAAATTCCAAACGGAGAAAAAACTTTGGATTAATTTTTTCTGGACCAGAAGCGACCCTAGAAGGTTCGAGAGAAGACAAGACTGTCGTGGTTCTAAGTCTGACAGTAGAATGGGGGGTAGGTATGGAGAGGCAAGATCCTAGCTATGGAGCAGTTGTACACACGAGTGTTTTACGAGTTCAGGCCCTTCTCGGAGGAAGTAACAGCCCTACGTCTCGGAGCCCAGAGGCGGTCGACTGGATTATGTGTGTGAAAGGTACAGGGGTGCGAACCCTTCTACCAGTGGAGGGGGTGGCTTATATAGAGGACGCCAAGACCCCAGCCAGCCCATGTAGCAGAGGGTTAAAGTACATTAAGGTCGGGTGTTACTGGTAATGCCCTACATAAAGTGCCATCATGGCCAATTAAGACTACTTAATTATATACCGTTTCGATACAGAATGGATCCTGAACTCCTGATGGTCATGTGAGTCTTCATGGTCGAGTGTCTTCAGGTTCATCAAGTGTCTTCTAGCCGGTCGAGTGGAATCCCTCTCGGTCGACTGGAAGACGGCTTCTTCTAAGAGATTTCCTTGGGGAGGATACCTTGGACAGGTCCGTAACCCTACCCTAGGTACATGACTTCATCAGTAGCCCCCGAATGGATCGAGGTTTGAGTGAGGACGGAGTTGGCAATCTTTCCGACCTACTTTCTGGTACAGTAAAGGTGTTTTTGCTCTGGATCAATGACTTTCAAGTGAGGGTGTCAACTTTTGTTTAGTCGCCTTGATCCATTCTTTATATCTGTCGAGTGAACTTTATGAACTTGGAGATTTCCGAGCGACGGATCGCAGGAGATCTTTCATCTGACAAGTTGCCCTGCGGTTAGAGGATTTAGCGGGATCCGAATTTTGGGGAGCGCATGAAGCGGAGAAGGCCGCGGTACTCGGATGGGATAAGGCAAGGACGCCTCGATTCCCATGCCGCCTTTTTCGCCACGTATCGCGTGCGCGACTGTTTCGGTATTTGACAGGATTGCCTAGGCCTACCCGTCAGCCACTCGGAAGTGACCCCATATAAGGAACTAGGCGGAGGTTTTCCGAACAGTGCCTCCTCATTTTCTCCTCCCTCGTCTCTAGATTCATCTGCTGCGCTCGCCAACTGCCCAGCGCCGCTGCCCCGTTCCAGCTTCGTCGGCGACAATGGTGAAGGAGAAGACGGCGACTCTGGAGCGAGCCAAGAAGGCGACGGCGCAAGCGAAGGGGAGAGCTCCCAGTCGAGGCGGATCCTCATCACGGTCTCACCTGCCACAGGGTTGGATCCAAGTGGATTGGATCCGCTCGACCATCACCCGGAAGGACCTCGACGACCTAGCCAACGAGGGGCTGATCAAGCACGGAGCAGCGCGGCTTCCGGGGGCGGAGCGGCAACCGCAACCTCAGGAGGGTGAGTGTGTCCTATTAGCGACTCATGTAGATTGAGGGTTTTCTCTGCCGCCGCATCTTTTCTTCCGAGGATTTCTGAATTTCTTCGGAGCTCAGCTTCACCATTTTACCCCAAATTCCATCACCTATCTCTCCGCCTTTGTATCTTTGTGTGAGAATTTCCTGGGTTGTCGGCCGCATTGGGGCCTCTTCAAACATATATTCACTTGTCGTTCCCAAACAGTGAAAAAGGCCAGCCCCAATGACGATAGAACCTAGGTGATCCAGATGTGTGGGGGTCTCGGGGTGCAGATGAGGAGTAAGAGCGCTTTCCCTGCTATGACCCTTCCCGAGTCGGTCAGAGGGTGGCAGTCGACCTGGTTCTACTGCCAAGACCGGTCGATGCCAGGGCAGTCGACCGGGCTCCCTCCCTTCTCTATGAGTCGAGTGAGCAAGGCCTCCTCTCTGAAAGTAGTTCCAACGGAGAAGGCTTAGGTGAAAATGTTGATGGAGCGAGTAGTTCAGTTGATTCGTGACGGCGTGACCGGCATGGACCTTCTAGAGGTTTTCCTTCGGTGGCGCATCCAACCACTCCAGTACCGGGGCCACCCGATGTGGCTGTATTCTGGCACTGAAGACACCAGTCGGGTCCACCCAGAGGAGGTCGACGATGCTACATTGGAGAGGTGGATGACTGCCATCACGGGAAACAAGGACAACCCTCGTGGAGCTAGGAGGATCGTTCCACTCGACCAATCTTATGAGGTGGATAAGGTACGACTATTTTCCTCCGACTGCTCCATCTATTCTGTTTCGTTGTAAATCAGTCGATTGACCTTTGTCTTGCTTGCTGTCTTTCAGGAAACCACTGAGTTGTACTCGATGCCCAACGGGGCGCAGGCACAGGCCGAAGAGGAGGAAGGAAGCGGAGGCGAAAGTCAAGAGGAGTGGGAGTCGGACGCCAATGAGGGTGAGGAAGATGCAGGTTCTGACGAAGAGGAAGAGGAGGAGGAAGAGGAGGAGGAAGTTGCGCCTCCTCGTTCCGAAAGAAGGTCCAAGCTCGCCCACGACCCTGTGGCTGATCGTGGCAAGGGAGTCGCGCCTGCTGGGCAGTCGACCAAACGTCCTCGGACAACTTCACCGGCGCCGACTGAAAAGGCGTCGAAGCAACCTCGAGCGGCCCTGTCAAAACCGGCGAAAGCCCTACCGAAGATGAGGATGGAGATTCCGACTGTCTCTGGGTAATGGTCTGTCACACCCTAGCTAGTTCATGCATTAGAGTGTTGCATCATGTTTATTCTTTCAACAGAAACCTGAAATGGGGATGTCAGATGTCACACCCTAGCTAGTTCATGCATTAGAGTGTTGCATCATGTCTATCCTTTCATCAGAAACTTGAAATGGGGATGTCAGAACCCCCAGCCCCCTCTAAAACCAACTAGGGTTTACTAAAACCTTTTTCAATGAACCTGAAATGCCCTTCTAAAATGTCCATCATTTTTGTCTTGGTTCAGAACCTCTGCCAAAAGTGTTGCACAATTTTCTAGGTCATCTTAGGGTCTTTGAATTAAATGATAAGTATTTGAATTTGGGCATTTAAAATTATATAAAATATTTCAAATGCTCAAATATTCCTAAACTGAAATGTTTCATGTTGGAAATATTCCAACTTTGGACCAGGAGCAGTTTGGTGATTTTAGGAGTTGCCTAGGTATTTTTAATAATTCAACAAAGTTGCAGAAAAATAGAAAAAGAAAAAAAGCAGAAAGGAAGGACTTACCTAGCGCCTGCAACCCGGCCCACCTGCCGGCCCAGCCTAGCGCCGCGCCAGCGAGCTGCTTGCCGGCCAGGCAGGTAGGCAAGGTGCTCGACGGCGAGCACCGCATGGGTGCCACGCACCTGCTCGCCGCCTCGCCGCTCCACTCACCCGGCTAACACCGTGGATCAACCCCTCTCTCCCCCGAACCCCCCAGACGCCCCCTCTCCTCTCCAGCTCCTCCCCCTCGCGCTCCCCAACCATGGCCGACGCCACCGCCGCCGCTCCATCATCGTAGCCGCGCTCCCCGCCGCCCGTGCTCCGTCTCGTGGTGTCCAGGAGCTCCGCCGCCGTCCACTTCGTCGAGCTAACCGAGCCC